>NC_137966.1:2537723-2772723 GCF_963924665.1 Micromys minutus
TGGAGACATGTTGATGTCTGTGCTCCATCTGTGGCCTGTGCTGCCACTTGAAGACATATTGACATCCGTGACCTTGGCCTGTACTGCTGCTGAAGGCTAAGATGGTAAACCCCACCCCATGCTTCAGCAGAGGACTGTGTTAATGTCAAAAGTACATAATGCCACCTTTTGTGGATTTGTTCTAATGCTACTTAAATTATATTAATTAGGTCCCCAAAATGACACGAGCAGACCCTGAAGATCCCCTTCCCCAGGTAGTTTCAAATGGGCAGGGAGACAGAGGCAGGACTTTTAAGATCCTCAGGCTAGGGATGGGGAGGTAGGGACGGGGAGAGATAGAGCCACCAGAACAGGAGAGGAGAAGCTACTACGCCTGAGAAGTGCAACACAAAGAGACAGCCAACATGTAAGAACCACGGAAAAACTATTTTAACCCCTCCCCACTGGGACTAAGACAGCAAAGATGGAATATAGATTTTAGTAAGTAATAACGGGAAAATCAGTGGGGAGTGTGTTAGCCATGTGGAGGTATAGAAATGGCTCTGTGGTGTGTGTCTTTTATTTGGGAAACCAGAAAATTGGAGTAGGTAGCAAGGAACGCAAGCTTTGGCAGGGGTCATTTTGAGTAGAGATTAATTGGCAACTGCAACATCCTCCAGAGACCTTGTGAATGCTCATGATCTGTGCAGTAGGGACTTTCCATTCTTTAGCATCATCTGTGGAGGCATTTAGAGGCACACCCAAACTGCATCTCTCTGAGACACACTTAGTTGTATCTGACACAGTATCCATTCAAGCCTTTATGTTTTGCCAACAATTCGGCTTTCTACGCACAGTAACCAAATGTCCTGTAACCCTAACAAACGGCGAGTCCAAATAAACTATTTCTATAAGTTGCCTTGGTCACGGTGCTTCCTCCCCGTGGTAGAAAAGTAACTAGTAATTAAAAGTGCCCAAAAGAAGCTGGTGTTCCCAATTGTTCTCCCCAGTGGGTCATCGATGCTGTCAGGTGTTGTGGGAAGAAGTCTGGTTTACACAACACACGCCGCCCTTTTCTGCTGGCTCTAAGAGTTCAGAGGTTAAAGCTGTAGTTTGGCTGTCTTTAACAAATGCCACCAATGTGTTAAAGGCTCAGCTACCAGCCCGGGACATTATTAGAAGGTGGTGGAAGTTTGAAGAGGTGGGACATAAGCCGGGGATGAGTGGTAACCATGATCCCAACACCCAGAGGTCAGTTACCTCCTGCCACCATGTAGCTCCCAGGGATCAAACTCTCAGGTCCTCAGAGTTGGCAGCAATCACCTTACCTACTGAGCCACCTCATCAGCCTCTGATGCCCATTTCTGTAGTGAAGCCTCACTGAGACACAAACATTCCTCCATATTTATGGGGGTGTTGGAGCTACAGTTTCATGACCATAGTAGATGAGTGGCTGCCTTGGAGACGAGGTGACCCACAAAATATGAACTGTTGATGCCTCTCCCTATGTAGGAATGGTTTCTAACCCTCACTGGGAAATTTTGTTTTCCTCTAGTGGAAAAGACATGAGAGAATTAGGTTAAGAAGCCAGGCATCATGGCTTTACACCCTGTAATTCAGCACAAGAGAGGCTGAGGCAGAAAAATTGCTTTGAGTTCCAAACTAGCCTGGGCTATGTAGAGTGAGATCTTTTCTCTAAATAAACAAAAGTTAAATACCATGATTCCTGCAAGGGCAGGGGTGTGGGGTTGTAAAAGAATAACTGGAGTTTGGAGGGGGGAGCACCTAGAAGTACCATTGTTTAGGAATTTTAAATCGCAATCCAGGGTTTCTACCCTGCCTTTGACAATTCAGCTCCCAGATAAAAGGCACACACAACCTTTATATTTACAAAAAGCCTTAAACAGCACAAGAGTGAGGCAGATATCTACCCTCTGTGCTATTAGAATCTTCTTTCCTATCAATAACCTGAGTTATTACTATGTTTCATCTGGGCTGCTCTTAGCCAACACTCAAGGCCATGTTTTCTTGAACTTGCCTAACTCATAGTACCTTCTCCTCCTCCTTCACCTCCTTCTCTCCCTTGTGGTTCTCCCCAGACCCTAAGCCTGGGAATCCTAAACCCCACCTATGTCTCTTCTGCCCAACTATTGGTTGTCAGCATTTCTCTTTACCAATCAGAAATAACTTGGGGGCAAGGTCATATAGCCAAGGTCACTTGGGTCACTTGCAGACTCCAGGTCTTGGAGTCCGCACTTAGCGTTGCAATAGTTTCCCACTTGGGAGGTTGGAGATTCACTCCATGCCCCATGCCTTCTGCTTGGACCAGGCCGATGCTGACCCTTCTGTTCTGTAGTGAAGGAGCTGGAGGGCTCAGTGATCATTCAGTACTTAGAGTGATGCTTGGCATTCGGCTAGTGCTCTACGTACATCTCTTCCTGCAGACTCCTGGACCGAAATTGGCCTACCTGGGTGTGGTAACACATGCCTGACATCCTTAGCACTCAGGAAGTGGAGGCAGAAAGTTATGAGTTCAAAGTCCCATATAGCAAGTTTGAGGCCACCCTGATCTAGGTGAAACCCTGTCCAGAAGAAAGAAAGAGGAAAGGGAGGAGAGAAGGAGGGAGGGAGGGAGGGAAGTAAGGAGGAAGGAAGGAGGGAGGGAGGGAAGCAGAGAGGGAGGGGGAGACAGATACAGAGACAGAAAGAGGGAAGGAGGGTGGAACAGAGACAGACAGACAGAGCAGGGCATGGTAGAACATGCCTTTAATATCAGCACTCGGGAGACAGAAGCAGGCAGATTTCTGTGAGTTCAAGGCCAGCCTGGTCCACACAGTTAGACCCAGACTGAAAAGAAAAAAGAAAGAAGGAACTGGCTTCCTGCCTGAATTTACAAAGTACAAAATGCACCCGATACATTATGCTTTAACATGGGCATCAATATTTAATACAATAAGAGGCTGAAAATGTTTCATAACTCAGAATAAATTATTCGTTCATGCTGACGAGTCCTAAGTGAAGGGCAAATGTGCAAGCTCGCTGTTCTGTTTATAGCGGAGGCTCTGAAGTCTCTTTTATGGCCAAATGACCAAGGCTGAGGGCAAATGGGGGCTGGGCAGCTGAGAGTAGGGTGATGACCTTGCCAACTTCCTGGGAAACTCCTTCCAAGACTTTGAGTCTCTGCTACACATGGTACCTTCATCCATCCATTGCCAACCACGAAGATTTCATTTGCAACCAGGCTCTGAGCCAGTTGTCTGAAACGGAACAATTACCGGATTCTCGTGCCAAGTCTACACCCACAAATATTACTGTAGGGATAAATGACTTTCAAAGGCTCTTCTTGGCTTTGCAATTAAGGTTACTCTATCTTTCCAGTGTCTTAATTAGTCCTTTAGAACACATATACCCTATGGCCAGACCAGCTCTGTGCTTTCTTCTGTAAGTGGGGGGTGAGGACAGACTTTAACCCCTCTGAGCCTTCATCTTAGTGTTGTAATTATGGTACCTACCGATTCCATATGTTTCCATAATGAATATTTGAGTTCTGGAGCTGGGGCTATGGCTCAGTTAGTAGAGTCAATTCCTAAACTGAATAAACCCAGGTGTGGGGGTACATGCCTGTAATCCCAGAACTGGGAGGGGGGGCATGGGGGCGAGACAAGAGGATCAGAAATTTAAAGTTAGCTCCATTTTAAGTTCAAGGTCAGCCCAGATTCCAGGAGAACCTGTCTGAGATAAGTGTGTAAATGAAGTAGGTTAAAAAGACCTATTTGAGCTCCTGTTTTGTCCTGGGAAAATCTCTAGGTTTCTGTACAGGAAATCAAGCTGGCACTAGTGGATCTGAAGGGCGTCGTGCCAATCAGCTAAATAAACACTCTAGGTACTTCCAGGTGTGGATGGAAAGGCAGGAGGCCATGTGATAGAGTGAAATACTCAAGTGGCATTAGGGAATATCTGAAGCATGTGAACACGGCATGGAGCATCTGTCACCAGTGTCACACAGAGCTCTGGAGAAGGGAAAGGAATCTCTGCATGTTAGGAATAACATGGCTAAGAGGAAAAGAAAGGTCAGAGAACCAAGAAAGAAGCCAAATCTCACAGGTCTAGGAGTGTCCCAGTAAGGAGTTTCAGGTTTTATTCTAGCCACAGTAGGATAGAAAGTTATTTAAAATGGTAACAGGGTGTGATTCATGCAGAGTGTTTGGTTTAGTTGTTTTGGAGTTCTGTTTTTTTAAACATTTGTTTGGTGTAGTGTGTGGTTCAGTGGTGTGTGTACACATGTGGTTCATGTGTGCTGACTCTTTTCTACATTGTGAGTCTTGAGGATTAAAATAAGGTTGTCAGCCTTCACAACAAGGGTCTTTACCCCTGAGCCATCTGACTGGCCTCTGTTTTTTTTGTTTGTTTGTTTGTTTTGTTTTGTTTTGTTTGAGACAGAGTCTATGTAAAATCCAGGCTAGCCATGATTCTTCTGCCTCTGCTTCCCGAGTCCTAGGATTCAAATGTACACTCTTTCTCTTGAGACAAAGTTCGTGTGTCCCAGACTTGCACCGAACTTGCTATGTAGCCAAGGATGATCTTAGAATGTTGGTCCTCCTGTTTCTTCCTCCCAAGTGCTAGAATTACAGGTGTGCACCAAGCCCAGATTAAAGAAATGTGTTCTATGTTAAAATGTGTTCCATGTTACTGTGGTTTGTTTGTTTGGCTGGCTGGCTGGCTGGGGTTTGTAGTTTGGTTTGGTTAGGTTTGGGTTGGTTTGAGTTGAGTTGGGTAGGGTAGGGTTTGGTTTCGTTTGGTTTGGTTTAAGGCAGGGCCCAGGCATCCTGAACCCAAATCCACTATGTAGCCAAGGCTGGACTTTGAATCCCAGGGTTCTCTTGCTTCTGTCTCTCAAGTTCTGGGATTGAATAGTCTCTGAGATGCCCAGGCAGCCTGACCTTTTTCAGAGACTTCTCCTATGGAGCTTAGATTCTCTAGGGGGATTTATTTATCTTTGTAGATACAGCCTAGAACTCATTGTGTAGTGCAAAATGGCCTTAAACGCACATCAATTTTCATACATCAGCTAGAAAAATGGTCAGATTACAGGCTTATCAAATGAACCAAACTTGAAATTAAATTCTTATACCTCAAAAGATAATTTTTAACGAGTCACTATGAAACATAATTGAAGTTTTTTTTTTTTTAAGATAAGGTTTTACATGTAGTCCAAGTTGGTGTCCAATTTAGGGCAAGCCTCCTGCAAATGCTGGGATTACAGCAAGAGTTATGACGGCTGGATTAATTTGTTTTTAAGTATAGGCACTGAGAGAGCTAGACCAGGCATGGTGGCACATGCCTTTAATCCAAGCAATCTAAAGGCAAAGATAGGTAGTTCTCTGTGAATCTGAGGTTGGCTTCGTCACACAGCAGGTTCCAGGCTAGCCAGGGCTACATAATAAGACCCTGTCTCAAAAGATACAAACAAAAAAATTGGGTACTCTGTTATTTTTAAAACAAAACCCCTAATGTTCAATTTTACCAAATGAAGACTCCGGAGCCAGATGTAAAGCGCCTGCTAGCTCAGAGAGGCAGAGAAAGCACCCAACTGACCTTCCTCCTGAAGTCCCAGAATAGAAAGCTCTTTGATTAAAGATGAGTTCTAGGGCTGAGCCACGTCGTAACTAGAAACAGGTTTTTACAGTACACAGTCTCACAATATGCAGATATCCTGGAACAATGAGAGAGGGGGGAGGAGGAGAGGGAGGGGGAAGGGGAGGGGGAAGATGGGAAGGGAAAAGGGAGGGAAGGGGAGGGGAAAGGAGGGAGGAAGGGGGGAGAGGGAGAGGAGGAGGGAGAGGGAGAGAGTCTTAGGTACCTCCCTCTCTTGTGCTTCTGAAGAAGTCTTGTTTAATTGTCTAAATCATACTTTCTCCCTTCCACTTCTCTGCCTTTCTCCTCCCTCTTCCTTCCCCTCCCCCACACCCTCTCTTTTTAGTGATAAAGATTAAACAAAGGACCTTAGCAGTTCTAACCAAGCACTATTCAACTCAGTTCTTTTTTCTTTTTTCTTTTCTTTTTTTTTTTTTTTTTTTAACTTTTTGTTTTGTGCACATATGCTCTTACCAAGATGCCCAGGTTGGTTGTGAACTCTCTCAATAGCCCAGGCAGACTCACCTGAAACTTTCAGCCTTCCAGCCTCGCCTGCGTGGAAGTAGCTGGGATTGCAGCAGGCCTAGAAAAAAATGTCTCAATAGTTAATATATAAATACAGTTTTCCTAGCATTTTTTTTCCAGATGGGTATTCACTTCCTAGACACTGCTGATCTAGAACACACTACACCCAGACTACCTACCCAGACTGGCCACAGGCTTCTGTGATCTTACTGCCTCCACCTCCTAAGCACTGGAATTATACCCATGAGCACCTTATCTACCTGCATTGGTGGATTTTAAAGTACATTGTTTAAAGAATTTGGAAAACTAAAATAAATAAATAAAAGTGACGTGGTATACTTTTTCAATTTTTATTATACTAAATATTTACTCAGAAAAAATTAAGCCAAACTCCTGACATTAGTTTGTCATTCAAGGGAACCAAATGACATAAACAATTATGGAAAACATTAGAAACATATGCTTTTTGTTTCTTTTATTTAGTATTGGTATTTAACAGGACAGGGAGAGACAGACAGAGGTGAATAAAGACGTGTGAATGGATCAGAGGACAACTCTATTCTACCCTGTGGTTCCTGGAGATCACACTCCGGCCATCAAGCTTGTTGGCAAGTGCCTTATCACACAAAGTCATCTCACAAGCCCCTTGCAATGATATTTGTCAGAAAATTAAGAGTCAGAGATATGGTTCATGCTTCACTGGGTATGATTATAAGTATGTTTCATTTCTCTGTTAATTTTTTTAAAAGATTTATCTATTTATTTCATATATATGAGTACACTGTCCCTGTCTTCAGACACACCAGAAGAGGGCATCAAACCCCATTACAGATGGTTGTGAGCCAGCATGTGGTTGCTGGGAATTGAACTCAGGGCGTCTGAAAGAGCAGCCAGTGCTCTTAACTGCTGAACCATCTCTCTGGCTCTTCTGTGTTAATTCTTAAAGTGTCTACATTTTTAAAAACAAATAAATTAAAGCAGCAGTGTTTCCTTCCATGAAATTTTGTTTATCTCTGTGGAAACTTTTTAATTTATTATTATTTATTAACTTTTCTTGTGTGTGTGTGTATATATATATATATATATATATATATATATATATATATATATATATTAGTACAGACTAGAGTTTATTCAGGTCATGGGGGAGTTAAGAGGGTGAGAGAGAGAGAGAGAGAGAGAGAGAGAGAGAGAGAGAGAGAGAGAGAGAGAGAGGAATAGAGGAGTAGAGGCTGGGCATGAGCACATGGAAGGAGAGGGAGGAAGGGAAGGGGAAGAGGGGGGATGGGGGAGAGCAAGAGAGAGAGCAAGAAGGCAAGAGAGCAAGAGCTATATATATATTATATAACTTATATGTGTGTGTGTGTGTTTGCCTGGTGGCCATGAAGATCAGAGAAGGTATTAAATGCTCTGGAACTGGATTTTCAGACAGTTGTAAGCTGCCATGTGGGTGCTGGGGATTGAAACCTGGTCCTCTGAAACGCAAGCCATTGCTTTCAACTGCTGAGCCATGTTTCCTAGCCCCTGGTGGAAATTCTTGACTGAGCCAAGGAAAGACTTTAACCAGACTTGATGAAAAGGTCCTTTCCTCCCCACGTCTTTTCACTTTTCTACATCTTTGTAATCCTGTCACCCAAAGAGTGGCATTGTTTCAATATTTGCAAACTTCTGATTTAATACGGGACGGGTGAAGGTCTGGAGGTCTAGCTCACAAGAAGGGACTGCCTAACAGCTAGACCAATCCACCTTCTTTGTGTATTCCTTCTGTTGGACTATATCAGAAGACAGCCTCTGGAAAACACTCTACAGTCATGAGAAAATGAGTGGAAAAGCGCATAATACTTAGTGTTATGAAAACTGTTACTCTCCTAGATCTCTTGAAAGGCACTTTGGAAACTACTGGAGAGAAATGCTTATTTGGGGACGAAGTTTGTTTTCGGATTCTTATGCTCATCCCTAGCACGAGAAACGCCAGAAAAAAAAAAAAGACGTTTCTAAGGAACAAGTTTAAAAAATAAAAATAAATAAAACCACTCGCATTTGAAAAATTACTTTGTGCCAAAGGACAGGATTTGACATAACTCAAGATGGCAGCTGTGGCTTAGAGTACTGGGTGGTACACCGCCGGCACACAGCTACTTCCGCTCACTCGCTTCGAGTTGGCCACTACATTTCCCAGAATGCCTTGCCAACGATGTTGCCATTGGTCAGTGCGGCCGGAAGTGTACCTGACGCAGGGGGAAGTAGAAGGACTCGGAGGCTGGAGCGGCGGAGAGCGGAGTTGGGAGGTTGTGAAGACCGTGGTGGGTCTCGCGGCGTGAGGTGAGGACTGTGGCCGTGGACAGGCGCGGGGTCGCGCGGGGAGGTGCTCTTCTAACCTTGACTCATAGCCCGGAGGGAGCGACAGCCGCGTAGAGGCGAAGCCTGCGCGTTCCTGACCCTCGCTTTTAACTTTTCTTGAACAGGCTGGGACGAATTCGGACTTTAACGCGACACTGGGTCATTGGCGTGGTGTTGCTGCGACCAGAGGGGTGGCAGGCACCGCAGAGGTTCTGACTCAGCTTCTAGAGCAGCTGTGGTTAATAGGATGCGTGTAAAAATCATCCGGGTCACTTAAAAAAAAAAATACAGATGCTTTGACCTGACTGCAGACAAATATCGTCAGGATCTGGGCAACAGAGTTGCGCAGCGAGGGTTGAGAACCGGCTCTTCCAATGCCGATTTCTGACCCCCTCGAGGATCCCTGTGACATCTGTGCAAAGGCTCCCCTTCCAGAATTAGCTACCTAAACTAAGCCGCTTGCATTTGGTTACAGTGATGAGCACGGTTTGGGTACAGGTGCCATCTTGGGTTCCATAAGAAACTTATTCGGCTTGCGGTGGCGATAGTGGCCCAGATGGACTTCATTGTTTCCTGTTGACAACTTGGTCATTTATTCTGAACAAAGATTAGAACCGTGTCTTTTTCTTCCTGCCGCTGTTTTTTTTTTTTTTTGCTTCTGCCTAATTTTTGCCACCTAGCAAATCACACGACATAGAAGAGTCACATTAAAATTAGTCTTTTAATTCAGAGTATGAATTGAGGGCGTGGCTCAGTGGTTTAAAGGTGGCTTTTATGTACCACAAGGTCCGAGATTCAGTCTCCAACACCAGTGGGAAGTGGGGATGTTAATCTTGGTGTAAGACCAATACCATATTTGACCAGCAAGACTATCAGTTAAAATAATAATTGGCTTTGGGTATGAGTTTATTATAATCTATTTTGGGGTTGGGGGTGGCTAATGTGGGGTCTTTTGTAGCCTAGGCTACCTGCACACTTCTGCTGTGTAGCCAAGAATGATCTTGAACTTCTGACCTTTCATCTCCATCTTGTCTGCAGATGAGACTGCAGGAATAGGCCACCACATTGGTGATATCCTGTTTTTAAAAATGACTTCCTTGGCCCGGGCATGGTGCACACTCTTTTAACCCAGCAATCAGGAGACAGAGGCAGGCTGGTCTGGTCTATAAAGCAAGTTCCAGACCAGCCAAGGTCACACAGAGAAACCCTGTCTCCAAAAAGAAAAAAACAAAAAAAAAAAAACAAAAATAATAACAATTACAAAATAAATACATACAAATAATGACTCCCAGCCGAAGAAAGTCAAGCTGTGTTTGGGGATTGTTTGTAGAGGTTTTGTTTAGGTGAGAATGAATTTAAGACTGTACACATACATAGATGACCATCACTACATAAAACGTTTTTCTTTTTCCAGACATTTAGCCACACCTCCCTGACCTGAGCATGGAGGAAAAGTCAGAAGACTGTAAGGTTCCAGAAAATCTGCTCAATGGTCTGAAAGTCACAGATTCTCAAGAAGCAGGGTCTGCCAGCCCCCTGGTTTCTGATCCCAAGGATCAGCATTCCCAGAGCAAGCTACTGAAGGATGCTGAAGCCCATCCCCAGGAGGACCATGGAGAAGAAGAATGTTTTCATGACTGTAGTGCCTCGTTTGAGGAGGAGGAGCCAGGGGCACACGTGGCGGGGAACAAAGCCAGCGATGACTCTAGCTCTGAAATGGAGGAAGAATACCTACTTGAACTGGAGAAAAACATGCCAGAAGAAGAGAAACAGGTGAATGGTTGCGGATAATGTACCTCTAAAACCACTTTGTTGTGTTGGTGGTGGTATTGCTTTTGGGGGGTGTGATGGTCTCTCAATGTTCTCTTGACTGGACTGAAACAATATATAGAATGACCCTGGAATATATAGAAGGACCCCGTAGCAATCCTCTTGCCTCTGCCTCCCAAATGCTAAGGTTCCAGGCCTCAGCCATCATGCCTACCTAGCTTAAAACCCTTCTGAATTTTAACTCATTACTTTGTTTGTTGTATATTTTCTAGGTCAGAGTATGACCAAATAGCCCAGTCTTCCTGCCTTCACTTCATAGTGCTGTGATACAGGCACCCAAAACCAAAATCTGAGCATTCAGTTTAACAAAGAAATGGCTGGCTTTCCCCTGTGTGTTTAGAATTCTGTCTTCTACCTTAGGGAACTAAGGTGCAAACATACCTATAGCTTCCTGGTTTTTTTCTTTGTTTTGTTTTGCTTTGGTTTTTTTGTGGCATTAACAAATCCAAGTCTTAGAAATGTAGGCCAGGCGCTCTACTGCTAAACTTCACCTTCTGCTTTGGTTTTTAAATGATCACTCCTAGGTAACTTGCTGAGTTTCTGTAACAACCTTCTTGTAAACATATTTAGCACTGTGCCATGGACTGTGCTTGTTAATCCTGAATACCTTGGTGGCGTTACTGCTGCAGAGCACAGTCCGTGTCAAGGAACACGTTATGAAGGATAGTCGCTATCTGCTGGAAACCTACAGTACACCACTACTAAGCTAAAATGGTTTTTGTGTTAATATGTGAGTGGTTAGAACTAAGACCACACACCTAATAGATGATAAAACTCATTTGTCCAACTCACATATCCTGACCCAAGTTCAAAGTGTGGTGTAGCATTTCATAACAAAACATCTCAGCTTCCTTGTCTTGGAGCTGCTCCTGGTGCCCTCCTTACCTAACAGGCAAGGTAGTTGTCAAGCCTCCGAGGCGTTTGAGCTTATCGGCGAAGGATGAAGATTGTAGTTTAGGTCACCAAAGGGTTATTTAGTGAAGCAGTTGGTATGTAGTACCAAAGGATAGGTTAAGATAACGTGGCAGATTCCAGTTCTATAGAGAGTCACTAAGATGGGTTCTCAGGAAGTAATCATTTAGCAAAGCTGAGAAGAGATCCAGCAACACACAAAGCAAGGAAGTTCCTACACTCTGTGCTTTCAGAGGGGATGGGTATACGGCCTTACTGCAAGATGAGCCTGTTACTACCGTGTGCTATGAGCTTAGCACATATTAGATAGGACATAGGACCACAAGTCAGGCTGCCGTGGGCACGGATAGCTGAGATTGCGAGCATTCTGCTCTGTTTACTTCCTCTTGAGACAAGTTCTAAAACTGTAGCTCAGGACTTGAACTCGCCATCCTCCTGCCTCAGTCTCCTGCATGCAGGCATCGTTGCTCTTTCCACTATTAAGTAAATCAGTTTTAACCTGAAAGTTATCTTGTGGGGTGGGGGGCTAGAGTAGAGTAGAGGATTTGAGATGTAGGTTTCGAGTAGATAGCCCTGGCTGGCTTCAAACACTATGTAGCTCAAGATGACTTTGTACATTTAATCCTCCTGCCTCTACCTTCCAGGAGCTGGGATTATAGGCATTCACCATATCTAATTTAAGGTGTTATATTTTCCTGCAGTGTGTTTCATCAGAAGAGAAATAAAGAGCAAAGATAATGAAGTTCAGGAAATACAGAAATACCTCAGCAAGTTAAATCAAATATTGTGTAACCTTACAGAAAGTAAGTGTAGGGTTGGATTTATAACATCCAACTTTGAACAGCCAAGCCGGTCCATTAGTTCCAGCCCTCAGGAGATAGAGGCTGGTGGACTGAAGTTCGAACCTAGACTGGTCTGCAAAGTGCAATCCAGCACAGCTGGAGCTATACAGCAAAACCTTGCCTCAAAATACAAAACAAAACAAATCAAAAAGTTAGTGGCCACCCCTGGGCTGTGTGCCTGCAAGCTCAGGTGCTTACACGTGCGAAGCCAGTGTTCTGCCACTGCGGTACACCCCAGCCCTTCAGTAGCTGCTAGTTACTCTCTGCTAGTGGTATAAAGAATTTTTGTGAAATTATCATTAACCAACAAAATCAAAGAAATGTTCTCACTGGTTATTTTAGATTGTTAGGAACAAGAGAGTATCATACCTGATTTTATGGAGATTATGAAACTGTAAAAAATCCAAAAATGAGCCAAAAAAGTAAATTTTCAGCATTAACGTAAGATGTAAATGAAAACATGTCTGTAGTCAGGTGTGCTCATTCATGTATGTAATCATAGTTCAAGAGAGGTAGAGGCAGGAAAATTGCTTTGAGTTACGAGCTTGAAGACAGCCTAGGCAGCATCCTTGTTTAAAAAAAATGAAAAACAAAAGCTTTAGGCCAGTTGAGATGGCTCAGCACATACAGGCGCTTACTGCCAAGCCTGATGACCTGAGTTTCACATGATGTCCCCTGCCACACATATGCTCACACACAGCCTAAATAAAGTCTCAAGAAAGGTTTAAAAGTTGATAGCAAGAAGATGGCAGGAGCTTGTCCTGATGCTGGAAATCATGTCAGTGGTACACAGATAATCAGTTGTCTTGTTGTGTGGGATGCTCATGTGGAGGGCAGAGACCACCGCCCGTCTTCCTCAGTTACCTCACTTTCTGAGACAGAACAATCTCCCACCAACCTGGAGCTCACTGATTTCAGCCAAGGCTGGCTGGCTGGCCATCAAGCCCCTCAGATCTGCCAGGAACTTCCAGTTGTGTCCTTGTCACTGGTATTCCATATATGTGCCACTGTACTCGAGTTGCCGAGGACCTGAACTCAGTTCTTTGTTTTAGGTGTTTTTAAGTGTTTGTAAGTGTTCTGCCTGCACACCTGTGTACCACTTGTGTGCCCTTGTGTCTGGGAAGCTGGAGAAATGTGTTGGATTCCACACACACACACACCCCCACCGTAACTGGAGTTACAGCTGTTATAAGCTGCTGTGTGGGCACTGGGATTTGAACCAGTCCTCTGAAAGAGCAGTGGGCTCTCAACCACTTGAGTCAACTCTCTTGGCTCAGGAACAGAGCGGGTAAAAAGTTAGAATGGCATTCTGTATTGACTGGGTCCTGGGATTGGATGAATGTTTATGTGGGGTATTTTGCAGTAGTTACCTAATAAAGCTGACAGGGAAGCAGAGCATTGCTGATAGAACGATTTGGAAAGTATTTTGCCTAGTGAGGCTCTTGTATGTTGAACACATGTAGTCGTTCATAATGCCAGTTCTTGGGAAATGTGACACCCTCTTTTGAACTCAAGGCGCCAGGCACAGGTGTGGTACACAAACATATGCAAGCAGAACAGTCATACAAAAAAAAAGTAATGAAAATATATTTTATTACAATTATTTATTTTACTTAAAGTCAAGTAGAAATTGGTGGCGGGGGGTGCTTAGCTCCTGTCTCCTTTTTATTTAGTCAGGGATCCTCTGCTTAGGGAATGGTCCTTCCACATTAAGATGATTATTCCCACATCAATTAATATGGTAAACATAATTCAATTTCCCAAAACATGTCTGGAGATCAGATCCATTGTCTAGGAGATTGTAGATTCTGCCAAACTTACATTTAATATTGACTGTCACATTTGTGTTGCTCAGTGACCAGAGAGTCTACTTATAGGCCTTAAGTTCAGCATTATTCCCTGCATTTTTAAGCATGTGCGGCAAAAAAGTTCTCTCTCTTCTTAGGCCACCAACGCTCCATTTGACCTGAACCTAACCTGACTCTACCATTGTACCGTGTGCGCACCCACTCTTGATGGCCTGGGTGGTTCGTGGGTGGCTGGTATTTGTTCACACTGGTTTTGATTCTGGTTCTGTCTTGAGACAGGATCTCGTTCTGTAGCCCAGGCTAGCCCAGCACTCTATGTAGCACTCACATCTTCCTCTCTCTGCCAGAGTCTCGTCTGGTCGGCTGCTCACTCGGGGCCTGTAGAACTGCCCGTAGGTTCCGCCTCTAGAGAGGAGGAAACTAAATGTCACTAAAGGTCGGCCCGAAGCTGACAGATGTGCGTGTTAAAGTGCCTCTTGCACTGGCATCATGTTGACTGGCTACAGCGTGTGTCTGTCATTCCCATTCCTAATAGACAAGTCAGAGAACCTATGTGTGTAGCTTATTGGATACTTCTGACCAAGACCTTGGATCTAGATCAACTGAGACAAAGATGAGGTTGTTAACTGGAGTTTTATCTGCTACTTTTCAGTCTGTCTTGGCTAGCTAGCACCTGAGGGGTCATCAAAAGAGTTGCTTTGCACCCTAACTGTACTCGAAGCACCCTATTGGTACCTCCTGGTATCTGCATAAATCCACTCCTTGATATATTTGCTTAGAGTTGTGTTTTTCTGGTGTTGAAGACCTGTAGCCAGTGCAGTAGACAGCATTATAATGTAGTCACCGCTCATGAGGAGTGTTGGGAAATATGATCTTTTAATGTCACAGTTTTTCTCCTTTGCTATTGCTGCGCGTTTAGGTGTGTCCTCATAGAATAGCCGTTCTCAGCTATGGTAACCTAGAGGAGGGGGTGCGTTTGCTTCTTTACCTCTGGTGGTGGCGGTTAGATCGCAGAGCCTCGAGTGTGCTAGGCAAATGTAACTGCTGGCATGCTGTGACGTGAAATGAATTATTGTTGTACCTACTCAAATGGTTATGTCTGGCACACAGTAGATACCTTAAAGAGTGCGGTTAGTTCACACCTACCTTTTGGCATCCTTACCAAAATTCAACTGCTTTGTTTGGTCCAGAATCTAATAATCCATGGCCTTTTTTTTTTCTTTTAAAGATAGATTCATTTATTTATTTAATGTATGTGAGTATACTGTTCCTGTCTTCAGACACACCAGAAGAGGGCATCGGATCCCATTACAGATGGTTGTGAGCCGCCGTGTGGTTGCTGGGAATTGAACTCAGGACCTCTGGAAGAACAGGCCATCTCTCCAGCCCACATGGCCTTCTCAAGTAGTATATTAACAAGTCTTCTTAAGAGAAATGAGGTTTTTATTTTGGTTTCTAGTCTTTTCTTTTTCTTTTTGAATGGCAGGGTTTCTTTCTGTAGCCCTGGCTGTCCTGGAGCTTACTCTGTAGACCAGGCTGGCCTCAACTCAGGGATCTGCCTACCTCTACCTCCAGAGTGCTGGTATTAAAGGTGTGCAACACTACCACCAGGCATGGTTCTTCATCTTGAGAGTATCAGTTATTTAGGTCTTAACTTCTTGTACATGAAATAGCCTGCTAGTGTCTTATTTTCCTTTTGGAGGAGAGGCTTCCCTGGGCTGTTTTGTTTTGCTTGTTTTCTTGCTTTTGTGGAGGTTGACAAAACACTGTCCAGATGTGGAAGGGAGGCCTCCATATGGAGCTCGGCAACTACATTGTCAGGATGTTCTTGAAGGAAGTACATACCAGGTACAGCATAGTCCATCTTTTCTCTGCGGGCAGCACTTGTTCTGTGTTTGTGTTTGATGAATTTTAAATCGTCTGTATAAGTTGCTGAGTTATTAGAAGCTAAGAGGAGAAAGTCTCAAGTTTGGGTTTTGATTTTTTTGGTTTGTTTTTTGTTTTGTTTTGAGACAAGGTTCCTCCATGCCCTTGGCTGTCCTGGAAATTGCTCTGTAGATCAGGCTGGCCTGAACTCACAGAGATCCACCTGGCACCACCACTGCTGGTTTTAAGTTTTGATTTTGACACAGGGTCTCAGTTATAACCCAGGCTGGCTTCAGTTTCTCAGTCCTGTCTTAGCTTCCTGAATGCTGGGGTATAGTGAGCCACCCCACTTCATCTGTAATGTTGTGAGAAACTGTAAAATTCTTTGATCTCTTTCAGAAAAGAAGAGAAGAGAGCGCTAAACTAAAGGAGGAGGGGAATGAGCAGTTTAAGAGAGGAGGTGAGCTCTGTACTGATACTGATCACCCAACCCACACACAACCAGAGTAGAGTTGCAAAGGGCACGCCCCCTGCTTTGCCACACCAGGGATTAATCCGTCCTCAGTCACTGTGACCAGTTACCACGAGGCCCTTGCATCAGCATGGTTTTTCTTTACTGTCCTTTAGCTTTTGATCTGGAAGTTAAGGAGAAAACTTACTAGCTACTGCTTTGAAAAACCATAGCCTTAATACGTTGATGAAAAAGCAGCATCCCAGTCCCCATTTGCTGTCTTCCAGCAAGAGAAGTCATTTACTAAGGTTTTGTTGTTGTTGTTTAGGGGTTTTCTTTCCTTTCTGGCTTTTGGGACAGATCCCACTATCGTCCAGGACAGACTATAATGCTCCTGCCTCAGCCTCCTAAGATCTTATAGATATTTGCCACCACATCTGCTTTCTTTCTTTCAAATGTCCTTTATGTTTTGTGTGCTTGCATAAGAGTGTGTTCGTTCTTTCCAACAATACACTTAATGCTGTGCGCTCTGCCACATTTCAAAGTGCACATGCCTAAGAGCCCTTGTGTTTTTGTCTATTGGTTTTAAGTTAATTTTTTTCTCATGATTTCCTCCCCCACCTCCCTCTCCCCCCTTCTGTCTGTAAAGACACGGTGCCTGTTCTTCCCAATGGCATAAGGTACATGTTGGGTGAACTGCTGAACATCCTGTCAAGAGCCCTCACCTCTCAGAGCAGTAGCATGTCCTAATTGTTCAGCTTTCATTTGCTTCAGCGATTTAGAAAAGAATTTCCAAAATGTTTAAGAGACTGGACAGATAAAAGACCATACTATGAGGTCTATGATTCAAGTGAAGAAGACAATTCTAAGGTCTAGGGTGTAGCTCAGTAACAGAACGTTTGGTTAGCATGTGCCCAGTGCTAATCCTAATAACCTAGGACATCTTTTCATTAAGAACTTTGGTCCTGTGAGTAGGAAACTACATCGAGATCCCACAAAATAAAATCATAATGACTGTTCCATCTTACGGTATTATCCTCAGATTATGTGGAAGCTGAGACTTCTTACAGTCAAGCCCTTCAGATGTGCCCAGCCTGTTTCCAGAAAGATCGATCTGTTCTGTTTTCAAATCGAGCTGCTGCAAGGATGAAACAGGTAGGAACTGGTTTGCCTTTCTGTACTTCCGTGATCCTCAGCTCCATGGGGTCATTTCTCTCCAGAAGTAGTGCAGGTGCTTCGAGTTGCTGCTCTTTCCTGCCCATGCACTTCCCGTACTGAGAGGCTAAGGTGCACATTAACAATACTCACTAACGTTGCAGAAGGCAGGCTGACAGTCCTCCTAACTAGGGCATGTTAGTGAGGCAAGAAGCCAAGCAGTGCACATCTCAGAATAGCTGTCCTGCCGCTTTTAGGCTTCTGGGATTGTAAAGACCTGGAGGCACAGGGAACCACTAGTTAGAACTCCAGATGAGGGGGCTGGAGAGATGGAGAGACGGTTAAGAGCACTAACTGCTCTTCTAGAGTCCTGAACTCAATTCTCAGCAACCACATGGGATGTAATAGAATGTGATGCCCTCTTCTGGTTTGGCTTAAGACAGCTACAGTGTATTCATATAAATTTTTTTTTTTTTTTAAAAAAAAAACCTCCAGATGAAAATATTCTTGTTACTAAGGCTTCGGTTTTTCTGTTAAAAATATGAACAGTGGGAGAAGTGTCTGACCCTGAGGCCAGTGGTATCTGTGAGAGGCAAAGTGAGTGTCAGGGGAAGTTTTTTACATACTGTATTAGTGAGGACTTGGAGCCGAACAAGAGAATGGAGTAACAGGCGTGCAGACACGTGTCTAGACGGTGCTGATACTAGTGAGGTTTGTTGAGGACTTACCTGGTTTTCTGTCTACTCAGCATAATTAGTGTGGCTACGTTAAAATAATAGGATTTTTTTTTGTTTTGAAGTTGAACCTGCCTCTTTTATCTATAGCCGTTTATATCCACAGTGCTGTGGGTAAGTCACTGTCATGCTTTACAGCCATTCTGTTGGCCAGAGCTGGGTGGAGTTGGTTTTGATGTTTGGTGTTTGTTTGTTTGTTTTTTTAATTAAAACAACAACAAAAAATCCTGACTCTTAAATGTCTTAAATTCTCTAGTACTTTTATCAAAATCATTTTGAGCGACCAAATTTTTGTTTGTTTGATTGGGTTGGCGGGGGGGGGGGGGGGGGGGGTATGAAAGTAGAACTTACTTTTTGTTGGATTTGGTTTCTAAAGCTGCGTACATTTTGGAATGTTTTATGTAGGCAAATAGATAATTTTATAGAATAGACAAACCAGCATTTTATATTCAAAACCACTGAATCAGCTCTTTGCGGTTTTTGATGCAGGCTCTATATCCATCCTCTTTCCTCAGCCCCCTGGTGCTGAGGTTGCTGGTGTAGACCAGATGGCTGGCTCAGTTACTTGCTCTCAGTGTTTTTGAAGCCATGTGTGTTAGTCAGCATCAGCAGTCGTGTGAGTTTTCACCTGTCTCCACTCTTAGGGTGCATGCTGTCACTGCAGACTGGCTGTAGAAGCCCCTGGCACCAGTCTGCAGACCGCATGGAGTGAGAGTCTGTGCTTCTGCAGTTGCCCTGGTGACTTGTCGTTTTAAAGCTTTATTTTATTTTTACTTTTGCAGATCTGTGTGGGTTTTGTTGGTGGCGTTGTCATTGTTTGCTTGTTTTGAGACCGTCTCAGCAGCCCCAGTATCTCACTATCTAGCCCTTGCTGGTCTTAGAGTTTAGGGCTATAGCTGTCTTCCTGTTTCAACCTCATCAGTGTGTGGATGACAGTTGTAAGCCACCAGACTCAGCAATATTTTTAAAGCTGGGCTAACATGATACAGCAGTTATTTTGTTTATTTTACTGTTTGAAACAGGATCTCATTCTGTAGGTCAGGCTAACCTCGTCTCCAGTCTTTCAGCACCAACCTTCCAATTACTGGGATTACACAAATGCGATCCACCTCAGAAGCTCACTCCTAGCACCACATAAAAAGCTGGTGTAGCCATGAGCATGCCTGTAACCCAGCACTACAGGGTGCAGACACAGAAGGGTTGGTAAGGCTTGTCAGTCACTGACAGAGTGGTAAGGGAAAACAGCATCATTGTCTGACCTGTGATGGGGCACACACATAAATCACAATAGTAGCTTCTAGAAGAACAATACTTACTATTGCAAGAATACATTTAAATGGCAACGGTTTGTTGTTGTTTTTTTCTGATTCAAATTTCATAAAACAAAATTGTTTTATGACATGTTTCCAGCTTATGGAAATTTGGTCAAAAACAGATTTATATAAAGTTGTGCTCATTTCTTTACTATTGCATTTTTTTTCTCCTTTTTATAAAGAGTTTCCCTTCATCTATGTCTTCTCAGTAAGCATGTTCTAGTTCCAGGTTCCAAGTCATAGGAAGTTCATAAAAGAAATAGCTCAGTTTGTTAGTAACTTCTAGCAAGTGTGAGGGTCTGCGCTCTATCTTCAGAATCCAAAAGATAAGGTTGTGTGCTGTGGTTTTGCTTGTAATGCCAGGTCTGGGCAAGCAGATCCGGGGACTCAACTAGCTAGCCAACTTGGCGTACTTGGTGAAGGTCTGGGTGGTGACTGTGTGAGTCTGCTAGAGAAGCTAGTGTCCTCCCCCGACTACCTTCCAAATAGCCTCCAAATAATAAAATAGTTTCTATATGGAATAAATTCTTTCATCATATTGATTTCTTGACTAGACCTGATTGTAGAATGTTTTTGCTTTTTGATTTTCATTGATAATTAAAGTTAGGTTCATTAAAATGATACATACTGTAAATAAGGCTGACCCAAAGATAGCAAGCTGTAGGTAGACATCCATTCTCCAAATCACAACCGAAAGTCATTTTCCACTATGGATTTGTATCTTCTCATTGTGCATTAGCTTACAATAAAATAGGACATTTAGAAAGTAGTTGTCTACACCATGGATATACTTTGAGGTTTTCCATCCACACATTTACAATTTACTTCCTGTTCATCAGTTGTATCTCTAGCATGGTCCAACCATGTTAAGGCTTTTGGCATCCTGGTTTAGCGTTTGTAATATCCTACAATGCACAAGGCGTCTCAATGCTTTATTCTCACGTGGCCCAAGCTGGCCCCAAACTGTACTGCATTGCTAAGAATGGCCTTGAGCTCCTCTCTGCCCCTCTCAGTTCTGGAGGGTATAAGAGTATGCCACTGTGTCTATTAAGTTCAGAAAGGTTTCTGTGTGTTGCGTATAGTTATGTGTACAGTTCCTACACTAGAAGAGGGTGTCCAGTGTGTACTCTCTGTTCCTTTGAAGCAGGGTCTCTCACTGAACCTGGGGGTGAAGGTGGGAATGGTGTTCTTTGGAGTGAGCTGGAAACCAGCAAACCCCAATGCTCCTGTGTCTTCCCTGCCCAGACTCAGCACTGGGATTACAAGTGTACACAAGGCTTGCTACATGGGCCATAGGCTCAAAATCCTTCTCTTTGAAATTGCGAAACACTGTAAAACTAACTCTTCGGTCCTGTTATGTAGATTCTTTGGCTTTTTTAACTGCCAGATATGACTGTGTAGCTCATAGTCAACTCTAGACTCAACTTAGCTTCTCCTTTAGACTGATGTATAGGCAGCACGAATCTTAGCCACTGAGCTATCCTCTCAGCCCTCATTTTACCAACTCAGTATGCAATTAAAGATCTTCACAATGCTCTACAACCATCAAATAACCACTCACCCCACCTATTACACAGTTTACATGCTGCTCTAGGATAATCTGTAAGATACTCAGTTTGCTGAAGTGACCATTACAGTCATAGAACTGTTATGTGAACCAGCCTCTTTTTGTGATACTGTACTTCTCATTTGGAAAAAAGACATTTAAAGTCAAAGACATGGACTGGAGAGATGGCTCAGTGGTTCTTAAAAAAAAAAGTTGAAGACATGTTCTCTACCATTCAGTCCAGCCTGATAGTAAATTATATAAGAAACTGAGCCTTACAAAAGGAAAATGACATGGCCATGTTAGGTTAGGAGCCACTGTCAGAGCTGGGACGAGAATCCAATTCCCTTGCATACACTCCTTCACTGTGCCGTTTCTAGATTCAGAAGCTAAATCAGGTGTGTGGTCTGACTCGTTCATGTTTCTGTTAGCGGTGATGAGTTAAGGTTTGTGACAGGTACTGTGGCCTGTAGGGCGACTTGATTGCCCACTGTAGATGTGAAACTGTAGCAACTAACCACTGAAGAGGGCTGGTCCGTTGTTCCATGTCAGCCTTGCTTACTGACCCCAAAGTTATGACTGTCACAGTCTAAGTTGTGCTGATGTCTTAGGTGAGCAAAAAAAGTACTTGTACATTTGTTACCAAGAACCTTTCAGAGACGCTCTGAAGTTTGAGTTTTTTATAGAAAGTAACATTTATTTTCATGTGATTTTCTTGAACTGCATTCTTTTACAATAAGACCAGGCATATACCATTAGTATACATGGGTTTGTTTGTTTGTTTGTTTAAGAGTGGGTTTCCCTGTAGCCCTGGCTATCCTAGAACTCACTCTGTAGATCAGGCTGGTCTTGAACTGAGAGATCTACCTGCCTCTGCCTCCTGGGTGCTGGGATTAAAGACGTGTGCCACCAGGCCCAGCCAGCTCTACATTCTTCATCTTCACACTCATCCCTGATGATCGGATCTGGTGATACACACCAAGGCCCTTGAGATGAAACTGGAGAACTGTGGGTTACTGTGATCTGTCATCTTTCCTTACAGGACAAGAAGGAGATGGCCATCACTGACTGCAGCAAAGGTAAAACTTATGTTGACACAAAAGTTCATTGCCTAGTTAGAGAAACAGGATGGGTGTGTATTCAGGCCAGGGTTCCCTTTTACTGAGGCTTTTAAAGAAGCAGTTTTCTAAGAGAGCATTTTCAGAGGGAATATACTATGTCGGGATCATCTTAGAGCAAGCATGCTTTCGAGTGGATTTTTCAGCCTATTTCTTACAGTAGTAAACGTGTGAAAACAGTTGAAGCTACCTTGGCATCACAACTCTAGTGTGGAACAGAATTTACTCCCTGCAGCCTTGAGATTACCATCCTTTGTGACTCATTGAGGAGCTTAGCTGCTGAACCCGCACTCACAGCTGTTTAAATAGATACATGTACATACCGTGGTCTGGGATCAAATGTAGGGTGAACATGAAGGGGTTTTTGAACTTGAATCACAGTGCTTGCATTATACCTTCTGTTCCATTCATTTTCCTGAAAATCTTTTTATAGCAGATTTCTGTATGTTCCACATTTTTATTACCCATTTATCTGTTGATGGGCTTCTAGTTTGGTTCCATATCTGGGGTGTGGTAAATGGAGAAGCAGTAAACTGATGAGCAGCTATCTCTGCAGGAGGATGTGGAGCTCTCTGGGCATGCCAGGACTGGAATCGCTAGGCTACATGAACGGTTGTTCTAGTGGAACTTGGAAACTGAGACCCATATTGGACGCACTAATTTGCACCACCACCAGCAATAGACGAGGCTCCTCCTAAGGCATTTAGAGCTCTTTTTTAAGATAACAACTTCTTCTCTTTTTGCAGCAATTCAGTTAAACCCCACCTACATCCGTGCAATGCTGAGGAGAGCTGAGCTGTACGAGAAAACTGACAAACTAGATGAAGCGCTGGAAGATTATAAATCAATATTAGAAAAAGATCCATCAGTACATCAAGCAAGAGAAGCTTGTATGGTAAAACAGACAAAAGAATTCTTTCTGGCCAGCTGTAGTGGTGGATGTCATTGATGCCAGCACTTAGGAAACGGAGATAGATGGACCTCTGTGAGGTTAAATCCAGTCCAGTTTATGTAGCAAGTTCCAGGTCAGCCAGAGCCATATAATACAGACCCTGTCTCCAAAAAACCAAGCCAGAAGTATTTCCTGTTTCTTTTGCTTTGTACTTAGTAAATCTTTTTAGTCTTTTCGGCCACAACTAACTTCTATTTTTATGATTACCAAAATATATGGGAGATAGGCTACTTACTGGGACTATGTACCATTTGATCTCCACATATGTGAGCCAGCATGCCAGCACACTTCTGTAATCCCAGAACTGGGGCAAAGGAAACCTAATTTTGGAACCAACTAAATGAAACAGAAAGACCTTACCCCCCTCAGAATTAAATAAATAAGTGCCCTTTTTTTTTTTTGTTGTTGCATTGGGGATATTTTGTTTTCTGTGGTGTTTAGTGATTCTTCTGACGTTTTGTCTTGCTGTGTGTGTGAGCATTTCCCCTGCGTGTGTATCTGGTGCCACATGGTGCTTGGTGCCTACGGAGGTTAGATCAGCGGTTAGAGGTCAGATCCTTAGAAGTGAAATTAATGGATGATTGTGATCTACCCTTTTGTGTTGTTTGTCTGTTTAAGACAGTGTCTCATTCTAGCCCAAGTTAACCTCAGACTTGCCATTACCTTTCCCAAGCCCCTTATTTTGGGGTTTTTGAGACAAAGTATTACTGGCTAGTAACTCTTTACTTAGTCAGACTGGCCTCCAGCTCTCTGTGATCCTTCTGCTTGTGCCTCACAGATTACCGGTGTGTGCACCACAACTGGCTTATTCACAAACTTTTACTGAGGTCTTTCTCTGATCTAGACATTGTTTCCTCCTGAGGTGATGAGGCGGCTCATCAGGTAAATAAAGGCTTGCTGCCAAGCATGATGCCCCGAGCTTCCATTCCTAGAACCCACGTGATGACAGGAAAAAAAAACAACCCCAGAAAGTTATTTTCTGATCACCACACAGACACAGAGACACACACATATAAATGTAATTTTTAAAGAACTGAGGGCTAGAGAAATGACTGGTTCTGAGTACTTCCTGCCTTTGCAGAGGACCCACCTCAGTTTCCAGAACCCACTCAGGTGGTTCACAACCACGTACAACTCCAGCTAGAGGATCCCACACTCTCTTTGGCCTTCTGACACATATACACAGACATAAAAATACAAAATAAATCATTTAAGAGAACTGAGCATCTGAGATGTGAATAAGGCTTAAACACCTGTCAGATAAAATAAGGATTTCTTACCAAATGCTTGTTTCTAATTTTTTTCTCAGAGATTACCTAAGCAAATTGAAGAACGTAATGAAAGATTAAAAGAAGAAATGTTAGGTAAGTTTGCTTCCATTAATTTCTCTTGATCATAACAGCTAGGAGACTAGGGTGGGACCATCACTGCTTTTTGTTTAGAGAATAGCAGTTCAGAATCTCTTTGAGGCGTATGTATGAATGTGTATTGTTGAGACTTGTGTGTGTGTGTGTGTGTGTGTGTGTGTGTGTGTGTGTGTGTGTGTGATAATTTCAAAAACCAGTTGAGTCTTCCCATTGCATAATCACTTAAGGTTTTATGTTTATTTACTCTATAGTCATTATAGCCAGTAATGTCAGGATGAAAGGAGTTTTAGGTTGAAAATGGCACTAAAAATCCCATTAGTGCTGGGGAAGACACGAGAAGTATGTGGGATAAGCAGTTAAGGAGCGAAGGCTGAGGAGATTACTCAGAGTTCAGAGTCTCACAACCCATATTTTCATCAAAGCATGCTAGGCAGGGTGGAATACATCTGTAACCTAGCAGTGGCGAGATGGAGACAGGAGGGTCTGTAAGTTCCAGGTTCAGTGAGAAACAGGAATCGAAGGTACCCAGCGTTGACCTCTGCACACTATACACATGCACACAGTGGGGCAAGGTGACAGGGGCATCTGGGGCATGGATTCGCTTGTCTCAAAGTTGTCAGAACCCTTGGTAGCTGGAATCAGAGCCTCTTGCTTTCTTTCTGCTTTACTAGGAACCTGAGAGGTTCCTAGACAGTTCTCACATTGTCTGTTTAACCTTCTCTGCTCTGAAGCTACTGAATCTTCCTGATGGAAACATTCTAAACCTTTGATGTGCATTGCAAGGGAATGGACTTAAAAGAAAATTAATGTACAGTGTATCAGTTCAGCCATATATAGTTTGATGTCAGTACCTAGAAAATGTTTACAGACTTTTCCCACTCTTAACCTCTTTTTTCCACACACAATTTTTACTTAATCCTATGCATACAGATATATATCAATTATATCAAACATTCATTGATAACAAATCATAAGCTTTATTTGAAATAACTAAGGGTAAGAGAGATGGCTCAGCAGTTAAGAACCTTTATCGATCTTGCAAAGAGCTAAGTTTGGCTCCCAGAACCTACATGGCAACTAACAGCCATCTGTAGTTCCAAAAGGACCCGATGCTTCTGTGACCTTTGACTCTTTCATGCACGTGGTTCATATACATAACTCAGACACACACACATGTAAAACATTCTAAAAATGGTAATTTCTTAACATAATTTAGCATGTCTTAAATGTAAGAGCAAATTTGTGTAGTAATGAGAACTGCATCTTACATAAAGAAGCAAATCTGGGCTGAATATCTGATGCTGCAGGACATAAAGCATGTCCACTGTTTCCAGAGTTGCCTGGTGTGATTTTATGACTGTCGGTGCTGAGCTCACACCTGACATAAGTGCGTGCCACAGACTGGCAGGGCTGTATTTACTGCCGCTGGGAGTTTCGCTCTAATCTCAAACCAAAATGACTTAATGTTTAAAGCGAAAATCAAGTCAGCAACATAGTTTTTTTTATTAAACATTATAATACAAAAGATAAATCTTTAGGAATGATAAGAAAATATTAAAAATGAAAAGAAACTTAACCGTTGTTTTAGAAAGCAAAAGCTTTAGCTCATAATAATCCTGAGTCTGAGTCAGTTTCTGGCACTTATGTGTCCCATGGACACTTAGACACACGTGCACACATAATTAAAAATAAATAACAGTGAAACTGGCAGACATTTCAGGATTCTTGAAGCGTAACTCTAGGAAGACAAGGATCAAGTCCTAGCATTACTCCCCAGCGTTAGGTTGCGTGGTAAGCAAGGCTCTTGCACCTCAGCAGAGTGCTGGCTTAGAGGGTTTTTCCACATGCAGGATCTGTGGGTGTGAGCCATTCTTAGCAGCTTACTGAGAGGGTAAGAGGTGTGTACTTAGTGACCAGACAATGATGTGAACATAAGTATCAGAACTATCTGATTACAAGTAGACCTTTATCAAATGCTTTATCCTAAGCTGTTCCAGCCAGGGAATCTTTGAGACTAGTAGAACTGTGTGTGCTCTAGTGGCTCTTCCTAAATCACACACTGTATTTGAGCTATGAGGTACTATATTCCTCTCCTTACTAGAGATGGATGGTTACAGTTAGTTTTCAACATTGTCTCAATATTCCAATAGCCAACTGCAAAAGGAAGCTGCCTTCTGAGAAATGTTTCTCAAAATTTAATATATAGACCATCACCACTGGAGAGTGGCTAAAATGTTCCACCCCAGATGCACTGAAGTGAAATTGGAATTGAGCAGTCCAAGTTATGTTCAGTGACTTGTACTTGGGAATGTGACTGCACAGTGAGAAGAGGAGATATGTGGAGGTAGAGGCAGCCTCGACGAGGGAGGGTTTATGGGCCAGAATAGGATGTGGCCATACTACAGAAGGGCCAAGGGAGAAATTTGGCTCAGCTGAGAGGTATCTCCTGAACAGCAGGTCAGTCACTGGGTTTCATCTTTCCTTCTTTGTGCTGTAGCCACAGCAAAGAAAGGCTTTCCTGCTTATCCTTGGGGTTAACTGTCTCACACACGGTCAGGTTCCTCAGAGGGCTGTTTACATAGTGAACCACTTCAAATGTTGCTTTGAGTCAGAGAAATGAAGATTAACCAGAGCTAGATCTCTAGTCCTTTGGCAGCCTTGACAGTGCAGGCAGGTTTGGACTCTGCACTGTAAGATCCTAATGTGATAGTCCCACCTTCCAAGGGGCATGCTGTCATGTTTGTTGAAGCTGTCATGCTTACTGAAGGTGCCAGGTTTGCTACAGGAGGGAATAAGGAAATCTGGTTGCTGTCAGGCTAGAGAGACAGCATTAGCAGCCTGAGACAAGTATGGCAGATAGGCTGCCTTGACATGAGGAGGCTGCTTCAGCCTCTGAACATTGACACTGGCCTAAACAGCAGCCGGGAAGCGTCTGTGATTGTGTGTATGAGCACTGTCTTCACAGAAGGTGGCTGCTTCTCTGCCATCACCACAGACAGCAACAGGTGACTGTTTCAGACACTTGAAGAGTTATGAGGATGTTCCATGAATAAATGGCCTCTTGCGTAATGCCATGAAACTGTAACTTCCTTAAACTTTCCGCTCGGTCCATTCAGTCACTGTCAGTGGACTCCTGTGGCATATCAGCCACAGGACACCAGGCCTGGCTCAGGACCTCAAGACAGAGAGGCTGCATCCTCCTGTCTTCTTCCCCCATTGGAAATATGGCTCACTTCCAGAAAATTCTTAATTTACATCTCTGTGTAGACCACACTGTTTACATTTTACTTCATCTGTACTAAAAAAGGAGCTGCACATGTGTGTACTGCACATGGTGAGTAAAGTAATCCATCAAAAGGTCTTGGGTTTTTCTCTACAGAGGAGACTTGACCCGTGCTCTGTTCTGTGTCTCCACACAGGAGCGTCTTCCACTGCAAAGCCACCCGGGAGCCAGGGCAGCTTCCCTCTGACCAATCTATACACACCTAGGCAGCCCATAGGTGGGCTTGTAGGTTTAGTTTTCTCTGCTTTTGGAGAAGCATTGGAGTTCAAAGATCTTCAAGCAAGCAAGTCCTTCAGCTAGCTGGGCAAAGTGAGGATCTAGGGAGGTTTGAGTGTTTCACTTTAGCTTGGAATGGTCTTTGAGCCCTCAAAGAACGCCTTTTCTTATGTATAGATCAACCTAAAACCAAACCATTGGCTTTTATGTATAGATCAATCTAAAACCAAACCATTGGTGCCTAAGGACACTGCACTCTGAGGCATGGTGGCAGACCATGAGCTCACTTGGAAGTCCAGGGTCCTTGAACTCATAGCAGTTCTCCTGCCTCAGTCTTCTTAGTGCTGGGATTACAGGCATGTACCAGCACACCTGTTTACATGGCTGTTTTTTCTCCTGGCCCTCTTTTAACAATCACAGAATAGTCTGCTGAAGTTCTTGGGACTATCTGTGACTCAGGTTTCCCTAAGGATGCCTGTTTGAATGTTTGTGTGCTGTGGTGTCCCATCTGAGCATCTGTCCCTGCACCTTTGTCTGCTTGGAGGGCAGTGATCAGGGTCTAAGGACAGCAGCAGTGATGCTCAGATGTTAGTTTGCAGTGCCTGCAAGAGTCATCACCAGGTTCTGGGAGCTGTCTCCAAGAATGGGTTAACTATTCTTCAAACATGTTAAGTCTTCAGGATGAGATCTCCAGATGAAGTCCAGAAGCTTCCACTGTAAAGACCATGCAACTTGACTTCGCTTGGTCTTTACTGTAGTGGGGGCTCAGTGGACACAAAGGAGCATTTACTCTGAGGACTTTGTCTCTTCCCATCCTACCCTCTCCTTATCTCCATTGGAAGCAGACCTAGAAGAAAGTGAATGCAGTTTAGAAAGCATTGAAACTTTATTCTCCCGTTCTAGTCAAAAATTTGCAGAACATTGATAGTTTTATATATTCTGTCCACTACTCCATAAATCCCAAAATCTCTTGGGAGTTCCATCCTAACACACGAACTCCAAGGGCCTCTTCTGTCTTAGCACAGCATAAGAATCCGTATTTTTGGTATGTCTTTATTACTTAAGCTTGAAGCTGGAGCAGGGAACCCTGGAATATTGAGGTTGATGGCTCTGTACAAATGACCAAGATCTCGTCTCCCCCGAAAAATAACAAGAGCTGAGTGGGGGTCAAGAGTGCACTTGTAGATGTGAGGGACTCAGAGAAATGTGCCATGTTGGATTGAACTCAGCAGGTGGCTACTGTTTTTCTTAGAACAAATGGGTTGAAGAGCCACTGTCTGCACAAATGCCTTCACGCAGGCTCAGGATGAGAGTCCCTGTCCTTTGTAATTCTAGCCAGCCTGACAGGAGATTTTGCTCCCCGTGAGGTCCTGAAGGACTGTGAGCGCCAGTGTCACTCGGGCAGTGGAGTGACAACACCTCTGAGAGGAAAGAGGCTAAAAACCCTCCCAGAAGTTGTCAGTCAGGTCACTGACAGCAAAGTCAAATGGCTGCTGTCTCCTGCTTCTTTGTTCCAGCATTCATCTGAGTTTTTTTTTTTATGTTGCAGGTAAACTAAAAGATCTTGGCAACTTGGTTCTGCGACCTTTTGGGCTCTCCACAGAAAATTTCCAGATCAAGCAGGATTCTTCTACTGGCTCCTACTCCATCAATTTTGTTCAAAATCCAAATAATAATAGATAACAAATAACAATAGTCTTAATGGCTGGCTGGGAGGCCGTGAACTGTTCACAAGGAGCATGGCAGGTGTTTAATGTCCAAAAGCATCTTATCTAAGAAAGGCTAGTAGTAGAACCAGAGCTGCCTTCTTGCTCTTGACTTGTGATCAGGGTGGAATGTGCCTCCTGATGTGATGAGCCTCTTTAGTTTCCATCTTAAGATGGAGTATGTGCAGCTGTTGTCCCTGGTTCTGGCTGTTCTGTATCTGATGGAGAAGCCTGCTTGTCAAAGCTGACCTCTTAGAGCCGCACCAACGCACTAGCCACAAAACCTTCCCTCACCACGCAAGCCTGTCAGTCCAGGGATGACATTCGTACTGGACGAGGCCCCGCCTGCTGCCCCTCCCTAGTCACTCGCTCAGATGCTGCAGTGCGGGGGGCTTCAGTATTCTTGAGTTCTTCCGTGTAAATAAAAACATCCTGTGACAGTTGGGGGCCATGGTGTACTTTTGTTCCCATAACAGCACCTGAAGCAGATTTTATATGACATTTGGAACCCGTTCTGCTTTCAATCAAGGTCGCCGACTCTGAATCCCACAAAGCTAAAGTTTTTGCTGCTTGACTCCTTGAATAAATGGCCAGAATTCAGAAGTCCTGCTTCACACGCCATCTGGTCAGTCTTTAGTTCTGTGAAGGCTGTGGAATTAGTGGTTCTGACCAAGCATCGGTGATAATATCTGTTTAAATGGTATGTTTGTTCGGAAACAACCTGTAGGCTGCATGAAGGCAGAAGTTTCAAGAAGAGGTTCTTGTTCACCTAGGCATCTGTTGATGCTAGTTGAGTTTTCATTTAGTAGTTGAGTGTCACAGTGACATTATCGGTCGTATTTTGGAGAAGAGCTGCCATGTTATTTTGTGAGCTATGTGTGACAGCTGCCCTAGAACTTAAGTGGTAACTTTAAGTTGGCCAAAAGTGCCTAACCCAAGGAGATTTTAGCCAAAGTTTCTATACAACTTCTGTGATTTTTTTTCTATACATAACCTTTTCAGGGACAGTAGATGCCACATTTAACACGTAGACAGCAATGCTAAGTGTTGTAGTTAATACCTGTAAACCCCAGCATTTACAAGGCAGAGGCAGAAGGATTGCCACAAGCTCCAGACTGATTGTCAGCCTGGAAGACTGGAAGCTTTGCAAATCAGTCGGCATTGCACACCTTCTGCTTTCAAGTTGTATGTGTACGTGTGTGCCTGTTAGAGTTTATATACACTGTGCACACAGAAACTGGAGTAACAGTTGAGGGCCACCATGCAAACCTGGCTCCTCGGCAGGTTTTTAACTGCAGCATTTCTGGCCTGAAGAACGGTTAATGATCGCATCACATTTCCTGATGCATTGCTGCAGGGTGTGAGGTATTGCCTTTGTGTGCCTGTGTACATGCAAGTGTGTAGAGGCCAGAAGCTGACTTCAGGTGTCTTCCTCAATCACCAAGTCTATATGGTCTGCGTGAGTTCTTACTGGCCTACAACCAGGTAGAGCATGCTAATCTTAGATTTACCTGCGTGTGCCTCATGCATGCTAGGCACTTGTTTAGAAACCCTCTCCCTTCCTCCAGCCCACAGACTGTTAGAGAGTGTGAAGGAAGCCAGCATTGCATGTACCAGGCAACAACCGTGGGCTTGCAGGAAGAAAAGGGAAAGTCCTGTGGCTGCTCAGACGTCCATAAGCCAGCCCCCAAATCTAAGATTTTGGGAATGTTTGGCAGTAGCAAATCCTAGAGTGGAAGTAAGGTTTGTAAAGTAGAGAGCTGGCTCACGGTGCAATACTACTGCTTATTTCTGATTTGAAAATGCTGAGGTTTCTTCCCTCATCCCAAATTAGTACACCTGAATTTACTTCCTTGTGGATGTTGGATTGAGAGCTACAGCTCAGACCCCAGTTTTCTTTCCATAAGGAAATTGTATTAAATGTGTGTGTGAGAGTGTTTAGTTTCTTTTTGTTTTGTTTTTTTGGAGACGGTCTGTTATAGCTAGGCTGGCCTCCCGAAGTACATGATAAACATGTCATGTACAGCTCGCCCAGTGACGTTCTAATTCTAGCAGTATTGCAGAAGGTAAAACAAATAATGTTCGATCTCCTGTTGGGATGGTTTTGAAACAACCCGACACAGCGGTACATGCCCATAGCAGCCAAGCACGTGAGAAGGGAAGACAGACTATTGCTAACTACATAAGAGTCAAGAAATAAAACTGAGGAGAAACATCCTCTACAGTAAGCTGAGTTGGGCTACTGCTTAGTGATAGAGTAAATGCCTCCGTATGTGTGAGGAGCAGGCTATGATCTGTCGTTTCTCACACTAGGGTTCCCAGGTTCTTAGCACGGAGATTCCAGAAGACATCCTAGTAATGTGAACCCAAAGGTCTTCAGACTCTGTTCATTAATGTCTATTTGGGTTTGTTTCCTTTTTAAGACTTATTTTATGAGGACATTTGCTTTCTTTGGACACACCAGAAGAGGACATTAGATTCCATTACAGATGGTTGTGAGCTACCATGTGGTTGCTGTGATTGAACTCAGGACCTCTGGAAAAGCAGTTAGTGCTTTTAAACACTGAGGCATCTCTCCAGCCCCTGGTTGTGTTTTGAAGATTTATTTTTGTTTAATTTGTATCTGAGGGCTCTACCTGAATGAACAGATAGAGCCTCCTGCCTTCACCTTCCAAATACGAGGATTTAGAGACCTGCCTAAAGACCTAGAAAGTAGTCCCAATATCGGCCTAGAGGGTGTGTGTGTGTGTGTCCCTGTGCTCCACAGATATCAGTGGGAGGCAGTGAAAGGCCAGTGAATTGGTTCAGCTTTAGCAGAATGCCCAGACATTATTTTTTCAAGGTTGCTCAGTACAAGATATCTGTGGATGATAAGGTAGGGGACCACTTTAATGTTTGTTTGTTTGTTTGATGTTATGAGTCTCTGATCCTGCCTCTAAAACTTCACATAGTATTCAAGTACCCAAGGTGCTTTATGAAAACCAGACATGGGATTGTTGGTGCCATCCTGAATAGACAACAGGGCGTAAGCTAAAACCAAGTGCTAAACAGAAACCTGACAGAAGATGTGTTTCTGCAGATCTATATTCCCAAGTGCTAAGCTGGCCTGAAATGAAAACCCTGCCTTTTACAAGCTTAGCAGGGTCCAGGATGTAAAATGGAAGAGTGCGTAGGACAGAAACCCAAGACCCAGACTGTTGAGACAGCTGTGCAAGATGATGGTAGCTTTATTTGCTGGGGGAGGAGGGGAGCTTTCTTTGGGACAGGGTCTCATGTATCCCAGACCAGTGTTGAACTTGGTATGTAACTAAGGACAACCTGGAATTTCCTACCCTGTTGAGCTTTCTTTTCTGGCAGCAGCTTCTATTGTATCCCAGGCTGGCCTCAAAGTCAAGATCATCCTGTTTCAGCATCCTGCGTGCTGGGACCAGAGTGAAAGTTTTACAGGAAGATTGTTGAGGTACTTTCTAAGACCAGATATTGTACCACAGTGGCAAGCCTGTTCTTTCCTCTTACCTAGGCTTTCCTTCTAGGGTTGTCCTTGGGACCAAACGCATTGCCAGAGTTGCTGGGGTTCAACAGAGCTGTCCCAGTACAGAACAGCAGCCTTGTTAACCTACAAGCAGAGGCAGCCGCCAAGCCTGGATCTCTGTTCCTTTGCCCTGCCTCTTTTCTTATTAAGTCCTGCCCTTTTCTCTTCAGATAAGGTCTCCCTATGTAGTCCTGGCCGGCCTAGAACTCATTATGAAAACCAGAATAGCCTCAAGCTCGGAGATCTATCTCCCAAATACTCAGTCATGTGGCACTCAATGTTCAGCCCCCTTTTAAAAATGCTAAATTTCATGACAGTCCTGTGTATGTTTTGTGCACTGACACCAACTTTGCAAAATCTCCCTGAATTAATTTCAGTTTGGTGGCTGTGATCTTTCTCAGCCCGTCACCTCCATCCTTGATAAGCTCAATTCTTCTATCATTTGGGTTTCCCTTCAAAAAAGGAAGTTGGAAGCTGAACTTGGTGGCACACCTTTAGTCCCAGCACTCAGGAGGCAAAGGTAGGGAGATCTGTCTGTTTGTTAGTTTATAGCCACCCTGGCCTACAGGGGTCCAGAACAGCCAAAGTTAGACTGTTTCATTAATGTAGAAGGAAGTTGTGGGACAGTACTGGAGAGATGGCAACTCCAGTTTGGGGAAACTAATGCCTTCTGGCTTCTATGGAATCCAGGCATGCATATATGGCTCAAATATACATGCAGGTAAAGTGCCGATGGCCAGGCATATGCCTTTTATCATAGCACTCAGGAAGCAGTCAGGGTGAACTGAGTTGAGGGAGCCTCGTCTACATAAAAAGACCCTGCCTCAAAAGTAAATGAATAAATAACAATCTAGGAAATTAAAAAGCTTGTGTTAGGGGCTGGAGAGATGGCTCAGTGGTTAAGAGCCTTGACTGCTCTTCCAGAGGTCCTGATTTCAGTTCCCAGCAACCACATGGTGGCTCACAACCATCTGTAATGAGATCTGGCGCCCTCTTCTGGCCTGCAGTCAAACATACAGGTGGCACGCTGTATACATAATAAATAGATCTAAAATAAATCTTTAAGAAAGGTAAGAAAGTGGCTGGGATTCTGTCTTCAGTATACTATACAGGGAACAGTCGTTATTTCTAATTCCTTCCTGTTTGTTTACTGTGTACAGCTGACCATGAGCCCACTGCAGAGTTCATAAGTGGTCCTGAAGCTAGAAAAATGGACTATTTGAAACCTAGAAGCTAGTCTGAGCTACCAAGAATTACTACATAAAATCCTCAACAGTTAAAAATACCTTTTATATTTCAAAGTATCAAGAATTTCAATATCCTTGGTCATGAGCTGGTAATTGCTGAAGCTAGGAATGATTTTTTGTAAAGATACATTTTTTAATTGCATTTATGTATGTGTGAACATTCATGCCTGCCCACAATGTCGTCAGAGAAAACCGTGAGGAATCATTTCTCTCCCTCAACCATGCGGGTCATACAGATCAAACTCACATAGGCTGAGGAACAAGTGCGCCCCCTGCTGAGCCAATCTGTCTCAGCAGTCTCTACAATTCTTTTGGAATGCTTGTAATTTTTTTTTAAGATTACTTTCAATTTTCCACCCCACAAGCTATGAATAATGTCCATCACACCGAACCCAAACAAAAACGTAGAAACATCCCCTGCCTCCTCCTTCCCTTCACTCTGGGCATCGCCCAGGACCTACCATGGCAGCCTACAGACTGTCTGAGCTCCCCTTGCTAGAACTGCTGGCAGGCCCCGGGAGCCCCTGGAGGAAACAGCACTGGAAGAGCGGCTGTTCTCTGGCTGCAGCTCCATGCTCACACCCACAGTGGGCCATCGCTTGGCTCATACTTGGCACATCATGAGCCAATAGCTTCCAGTTGGGGCCTTCACTTTGAAGCCAGAAATCCACTAAGGACTTGAAACAAGTTACAGCAGACTTCAGAGACCAAGGGTACAAGGGCAGAATGAGGTAAGAGAAGTAGTTAGGTGTTGAGGACATCGGTCTGTGGGATATGCAAGCATAGTTTGACCACCTCAGAATAATGTGCTATTGACAGCTCTGCCTCATACACTGATCCAGATTCAGTGGCTTCTTTTTATGGATATTCAACTAAACTGAATCATTCTATATATCCTCTGTAGTGACAGACAGCCTTCCAACTACTTGCTTTACTGAAATAGGGAAGTTTCTATGTTAGTCACACACACCTATAAACTATGGTGGGAAGCAGTCTATATAAGCAGGACTCCTTGGGGACAGGGGGAACTTGAAGTTGTTGTGTACAAGATGACCTTGAACTATAGCCCTGAGTGCTGAGATCAATCAGACTATGTAAGCAGCTGGCCTCTACCTCTAGTCAGAAGAAATCCCATAAAACCTTAGTGACCAAAACCGAAGGGCTTTCTTAGGAAGCATCACTACTTCCCAGAACACAAAACTGGGCTGGATTTTAAAGTTTAAAGAAAAAACAACAACCACTACACAGTAAAAGAGTTCTTAAATAAATTTAAAAAAAAAATCAAAGACTTTATTGAATAACGTTTTACACAACATTCTTTAACATTTAACTCCGAGCAGATGGAAGGTGAGAAACAATTCAAGTCTACAAATGAAATAGGCCTGTGAAGATTTCCATACAGACAAAAGGTAGCATGAAGCAGAGCTTAAATATTAAGCAACTAAAGCAGTGAAAATGGAGTTGTAACATGGCAGGCCTGGACTGTAAACACCTCCAAGTCTCCTTTCCTCTTTAATGAAAATCTAATGTGTAAAAGGCCTTTAAAGATTTGCCATGAGGGGAAAAAAATACGTAGATTCTTAAAACCTGATCTCTCCCAGTGCTTTTGCCTTTTTAATATTATTTTTGGTCAATTTCATCACTCTACAAATAAAGATTTCTAAAGCTTAAAGGTCTTCCTGATGCGATCCATGCATAATTCCACATGGCTTGGGAGACGCCTGGTTCCTGAGTGAGCGTGAAAGGTACTGCTGGGGTTGGGGCCTAGGATGAGACTGACCCCAGAGCCAGGACACCCCAGCACTTGCAGTGTTAGGATCTGAATTATGCTCACTAGACTCCAGACTACCCGGCTTTTCTTCTTGAGTTATAAATCAGATCACAGTCAGGTATCATAAATGATCTAAAAGTCCCACCCAGAGCATTTCCTAATCCTGAGCAATGGGCTGTTGGGTACACTCACCCACACGGAAAGGTCACAGGAAGTGAACTCTTGAGCCAACATCCTTTGAACGAGTATTGAGTTAGTTCTTTTTTTCTTTTGGCTTTTTTTCTTTTTCTTTTTTTTTTTTTTTCTTTTTGTAGTAAGTAATCAATATGATGTTATCTTTCTGGTTTAAAAAATAAATCAGTATTGCCACTAAAAATCTTCAGTTTTATTATTAAAATTACGGCACCATCAAATATAAAAATGCTTTAAAAATGTAGTACTAACAGGTCCATCTGATTTTCTCACGTGTTCTCCATTCATTAAACAAGGAAAATTAAGGGGTTTCATAGTATGGTTTTAGCAAAGACAAGGAAAATCTGTGGTCTCTGTTAAGGATTCATGTTCCATGCACCAGAAGTTTAGGCTGTTTCCATGGGTCTGTTTCTGCCCCTTGTTCCCCAGGGCCACGTCCTCCCTGACACCTGAAGAGTCCCCTGCACTGAGGAAGTGGGGGCTTCTTGCTGTGGAAAGACGTCCAGGTCCACACTGTGGCTGTCACCTTTCTGAACAGCACCACTCAGTAAAGGGAGAGGCAATAATAAAAGTCAGAATTATGAGCTAGTTCTTGGGAGTGTATGAGTTCATTCCAAGTTCAACACTAGCCTGTCCACTTGGGAGTCAAAATATGAAAAGGTATGAATGTAGTTATGAAAAATGTGCACAAAATGTTAAATACTAGTGGCAAATAAATACATCTTAATATGTTCTAACAAGCAAACATATATTCAAGATAATACAGCCCTGTTTTATTAAAAGATCCACATTTTACTTGTGGGTGGGGCGGGGCACTTAGCCATCCTTTCAGCAGGATGTCAGGTCATCTTCCTCTTGTTTCTACTGGCACCCTGAAGCAAGCACTGGCCTTAGCACATGGGACCATTGCTGCTTCACTGGAGTGCCGTTTTAAACACACCTCTGCTCACTTCTGAACTGATAAACACAATCCTTGGAGAAAGCACAAAGGTTAGGTTTGCAAACACTTCCGAGTTTCTGCACCATCGAGTGCCTGCCAGGCCTGTCCAAACTTGTTCACATTCAAGAGAGGCTACGGTCAGCGATTCCTCCGTACCACACTCAGCGCTCATCCCACTTCCTCCTCACCTCGTACGTATTACTGCAGCAGTCTGTTCCTCTGTAAAAACTCCCTCACACCTTCCACTCAGTCTACCTGGCAAGTGCTCCTGTGTGGTGACTGGTTTAGTCGCTGCCTTTACTTTACTCCTTAGTGCAGCTTAAGCCTCCAGCCTTATCAGTCCTGTCGCTCTTGTTCTGTCACTGGTAGTTCACGGCCACGAAGCCAGCAGTCTGCTAATGTCTTTGTGCTGAAATACAATAAGCAAAAGGAAGAAATGTAGTTAATCACAGGTAACAGGAAAAAAAGAAATCTTTGTTGTTTAAGCACTATAGATCATGGGACTGTACCGTATTTCTTTTAAAACAAATATTTGACTTTTTAAAGACAGATCACTGCCACTCTAGACCAGTAGAAGTATTGTCTAATTTATCTGAGCACATCTGGCCAAATTCTAACACATGGCTATCACCTGCTTCCTTTTCTTAGAAATATTTGCCTAACAGCAGGAGAATTTTTAACTTTGTCTTTATGTTATTTCTAAGTTAAAAATACATCAAAGTAGCAGATAAACTCTTAGGAAACACCAGCCTTTCCCCAGCACAGTTAACCTGCAGTCTTTCTAAAATGTTCTTTTAGACAGAGTCTCACCATGTAGTTCTGACTAGCCTAGAACTCATGAAGAACTGCCTATCTTTGCCTTCTATATTGGGATTAAAGATGTGTGCCACCGAACTCAGCCTTACCCCAATTCCTCCCCTTTTTTGAGACAGTGTCTCTTGTAGCCCAGGATAACCTCAAACTGACCTTAAACTCCTGATCTTTCTTGCCTCTATCTCTTTGAGTTCTGTGACTAAGGTGTACATAATCAAAGCTAACTGGTTAGTCTTAAGCAAACTTATATACAGAACCAAGTTAGGTTAAAACCAGCTGTAGATCGAGGTTCACTACTTGCAGAGACGAGAGAGGACTGTAGGGAGCCTCCCCAGAGTCAGACCCATGGGAAGGAAGACATTGGACGTGCAGTTTTATCATGAGACCACTTCAGGGCACAGACCAGTGCCCTCATTACACCTGACCACCAACAAGGCAGCGTTCAGCAGCCTTCTGAGTGAGCAAAGGGCCCAGGCACACTTGGCACAGTGTGACTTACAGAAAGCACTTCCAAGCAGCAGGGCCAGACTGCCCAGGGTTAGCAAACAGTTAGTACACAAACCATCCAGTCCCTAGCTGTGCCCTCCACATGGGAGCTCGAGGACCAAGAAAGATGACCTGTGTATCAAACCCATTTTTAAACCAAAGATAATGCTGTTTCACTGGAATAATAAAACACACAAAGAATGCAGAAGGAAGAAAAAGCACATCTTTCCCAACATTTAAAACTTCAAAGTCTGTATCTTCCCCATGGTTTGACAAAGGTGATTTCTAAGTAAACTTCCAAGTGTTACCATGGCTCATTTGCTTCCTGGGTCAGAGCTATAAAAAGTAAAACTCCACAGGGCATTCTTTCATGTCTTTCAAGCAATGAAAAATGACTCCTAGCTAAAATACTGCAAACCTTAAGATGAAGAGCCCATGTATCTGTTGCTTCTGGAAAAAAAAAAAGGGGGGGGGGGGATGGCTAATGCTGATTTAAAGTCCAACTTTCTGAGAATAAAATAGCTAGCTCACATGACTAATACTGACATAAAACTCATACAAAACTTTGGAAATGAGTGTACCCTTTTATAAACTGAAGGAAATCTTTGAAAATCTGGGGTTTTGTCTTAAATATGTATATGTATGAGTGATCTGTCTTCACACTCACCCAGAAGAGGAAACCAGATCCTATTACAGATGGTTGTGAGCCACCATGTGGTTAAGAACTGAACTCAGGGTCTGTGGAACAGCAGCCAGTGTTCTTAACGGCTGAACTATCTCTCCAGCTCCAAAACCAGGTTTTAATGTCAGGCCCACTGAAGCTCAGTTGAAGACCAGAACAAGAAAGCCAAGGACTACAGAAGTACAGGAAGTCGGAGTGTCTCCCCCATTGGTTATATTAAGGTGCCTACCATGCCTATTTAGCTACATGTCCAAAATTTAGACACAACATTCAATGCAAAAGGTTTCATTCTGAACCAGTATCAAAACTTACATGCTATGATAAAATTCTCCAGGAGCTGCACAAACAGCAGGTCAAAATAACCGTAGTACATTCTCTATCCCAGAAGACTAAAGACTTTTTCAAATAAAAGGTAAGTTCATGAGCTAGAGACATAGGTCAGTGGTTAAAAGGACATCACTGCTCTTGCACAGGACCTGAGTATCGTTCCCAACATCCACACCAGGAGTGGATGTCTGTAATTCCAGTTCAAAGAACATGAGCCCTCTTCTGGCTTCCAAGGTCACCTAAACATATCTGGCATATATTCACATACACACACACAAATGAAAAAAATAATAAAATATAAAAAGATAAGTTCAAGAGGAACACCAAAGTCTCTAAACCTTTCCCACCATGTAGAGTCCAAAGTCAATTTTACACATTATCCATTAAGTCACATATAGCAATAAATTACAAGCACATTATTAGACCACTTCTAAAGGTCTGACTCACCTTATGTAAATGACGAACTTTAAGATTACTTCCTACGTATTCACATACACAAACTGTATCTCTTTGTCTTTTTGGAGACAGAGTCTCACTTTGCAGACCTGGTTTTCTTGGACTCCGTATATAGACGAGACTGGCCTTGAACTTAGAGGTCCACCTGTGCCTCCCCCTCCTAAGTGCAGAGATTGAAGCCATGCCCCACCATAGTAGACCTCACACACATATCATTACTCATTTCCTCGGGCTCACTAGGACAAGGATGGTCTTGAACTTCTAACCTTCCTGCCTCCACCTCCTGATTATCAGGGATTACCAGGCATGTGTCGCCATGCCTGGTCTGCTCAGGGCTGGGGATGAACTCAGAGCCCTGTGCACTCTACCAACTGAGCTACATTCCTATCACCTGTACAGTGATAAGAATTTATGGTAAAGATTGAGACTGAAAAAAATAAACCAGTCCCTGACTTTCAGGCAGCTAACATGATCTACAAGGTAACACTCGACTCAACAAGGCTGCTCTCAATAAAGATGCTCCCAGGAGGCTCTGCTCTAGAAAAGTTGTTTTCAGTTCCTTGGGAAGCATTTCCAACCACCAAGGTCAATGAACACCAGCGTTTTCTGAAGGCTAGCCTGATCTACTCCAGGGATGGCTAAGTGATGGTATGGTGCCCTTTTCGCTCCGTGGCAGGGCTAAAGACAGACAGACCTGCCCGCTTCACTGTTAACGTCAGTGCTCCCAGTCTGAATCCACAGTGGTCTGTCAGACACTGTAAGGGAGCAGCAGGACCCGTCACTGTCTGATGTAATAGCTGCCATTTGTTGAGACCTATGGTAGAAAAGACCAAGTTAACAAAAATTACAGACAGTTGAGTTCTTTTTAATCCACTTTAATGAGAAAAGGAGAAAAAAAATTTAAATAAGACCAAAATTAATTTGAATTTTCCTCTCGAGTTTATCCTGGGAAACTTGCCAGCTGCAGACAAAGCCTTGAAAGCCATGTGGGTACCCCAACAATGGCCAAGATAGGCCTTCGTATATGTACATCCCATAAGATGCAGTGTGTAACCTGGCAAGGTACCTGCCCTCCAATAAGCCTATAAATGTAAGAAAAAAGTGCCGATTTACATTTTATGCCCCTGAGCAAAAAAAAAAAAAAAAAAAAAAAAGAGTAAAAATACTAAAAAAAAAAAAAAAAAAAAAAAAAAAAAAAAAAAAAACAAGTTACCATCTAAGCACTAACTAATTCCTGGAGCAGTCCTGATCTAGATGGTCCAGAGGGCTGAAGATTTCCCCTCACACATATCACATCATTTGGGAGCTCAAAGACCACCAAAAGCCCTTTGTCTCTGAATGTCCATGATCACCCTTAAGTAGCTTCAGGTTCTAACCAGCTGAGAACATTTTTTTTTTAAGTTTTTCCCTCACTTACGCTTTTTGTTCTGACCAGAGCCTAAAGTGTTGAGCATAATTCAACTGAAAAACTATTTTTAAAGTGTCCTTGTTCTGCTTTTGAGGCAGGGTCTTTCACCACAGCCTGGGACTGGTCTAGAACTCTCTGTAGCCCAACCTAGCCTCAAACTCCTGACTTGGTTTTCTGGGTGCTGGGATTACAGTCATAAGCCAGCAAGTCCTCCTTTTAAGTCTTATTTTTAAACATATTTGGTTGCATCCCTACTTCCCTAGTTTTAGTATAAACAATTGTCATCAGCACAGCCAGCTCTGGGATCACCAATCAAGCAAATGCCAGGCACTGGTCGTGGTACACCTTTAATCTTAGCACTCAGAGGCAAATGGATCTCTGAATTCAAGGACATCTAGGGCTAATAGAGACCTGTCTGGAAAAACAAAACAAAGCACAATCCGGCAGGGGCATGGCTATGCGTAGCCTTAAATCTCGGCAGAAGCAGAGACAGGTAGATTTCTGCATTCCAGGCAAGCTTGGTCTACACAGCAGGTTGTAGGAAAGCCAAGGCTACAGTATAAGGCCTTGTCTCAATAAATTAATTACAACGCCAAATCAGAAGCAGTAGAGTAGTAAATAAAACCTTTAAAGTAAACTATCCTGACATTATAAACACAGCCACTTCTGAATTCTAGTTTAACAAAAATAACTCTTTAAAATGAGTTCAGTAGTAAGGTTTTACACAGGAATCTAAGTGTATTTTTAACCGAGGCAACTGCAACCACACAGGACAGAAAAGGGACCAGTGCACTGGAGGTTGCTTTGGGGAACTTCCATCCGACGTCCCTGTCATCCTCCAGCCACCGAGCTGAGAACTATGGTGGATGGATAGAGGCTGAGGGGGTTACTCGGTTTTCTTTTTTCTTTCTGTTTCTGTTTCTTGAGATAAGGTCTCTATGTGACTTTGGCTGTTCTGGAACTTGCTATGTAGACCAGGCTTACTCAGAACTCAGATATTACTGTTTCTGCCTCACGAGTGCTGGAATTAAAGGTGTGGACCACCATGCTAACCTCAGTCCGGTAGGTCAATCATGATCCAGTGTGTGAACACCAAGGAGAGAAGGGAATGAGATCAAAATAGATTGTATACATGTACAAACTCACATTTTTTTCTGATGAGTAATGTGCCTGCACATACGTGTACCACGACTGCCTGGTGCCCATGGAAGTCAGAAGGCAATACTGGATCCCCTAGAACTACATATAGGTGCTGGGAACCAAACCCAGGTCATCTACAAGAGTAACAAGAGCTCTTAACCATTCCAAGCTATCTCCCCAGCCCCAAATAACTGTACTTTTAAAGAAGATCCGGGATGAACTTACCTTCCCTGTTCATTCTTCTCCACTACAACTCCTAAAATGCTACATAAAACCTCAGCCTGTCGGTTCCAGTACAGAGCCTGACTGGAGCTTGGTGCTAATGCTGATAAGCTTCCCCTCGATACTTCACGTTTTCTTTGGAAACTTATCATCTCCCTCCCACTCCCACCCCCACCCAATGAAGGATGTCTACTAGGAAGAGCTAAGGACCCTGCCAAAGATGCAGTAAAGGCGAGGATTCCCCCATGAAAAGGCACTGACCGATCTCAATCTCAGTGAAGTTACTTGTCCTCTAAGATAAAGCCTAAGTGTGACGATGGCAGCAAGGACCAGGGGACAATCAGAAGAGGGCAGTACATAATCTACCTGGTAGAGCAGAGAAAGGAAGAAACAGTGCAAAGCCCAGATGAGAAAGTCAACGATTCTGACTAAATGCATGTGCCTAAGATTCCATTAAAGACTCAGAGAAGGAAGCGCAGAGGTGAAGCCTCTTCTGCAGAGACATCCTGGTTTCTAATCAGTGGCTTATTACATGTCTGAGCTTTAGACTAACCCAAACACAGTCCTTCCCTGGGTACTTGGACAGTGCCACTCCTAAACAGATAAAAACGTGGAGGGAGAAGGGCTGACCATACAGTTGTAACCAACAGCATCTCAAAATGAGCCAAGGGTAGCAAGACTATCTTCTGGAAAATTAAGACAACACACAGATTAAAGCCAAGTATTTCCCTCCTGAGTCTCCCAGCCACACATGTGCAAACAGATTCCACTCTGACACTTGTTAAATGTCAAGGCCCAGAGCACACAGAAGCTACGTAAACTGGCAGACTTACTTACAAGGTGACAAGTGCAGCTTAAAGCGCCTGTGTAAGGCTCTCCTAACAGGATCCTGCCGTAGAGACCCAGGCTGACTCTTCTCCAAGCTCTGGAAAGGATTTGAAAGATGCAGATGGAGGTGGTGACCGACAACGTGCCTGAGTCAGCCTTCCTCATTTCTTCTATGTACACACAGCCTTCTACCTTGTCCCCAGAGAACAAACTCAGATTGTCAGGCTGGGCAGCAAACTTCTTTACCTGCTTCATCATCTCACCAGCTCTAGGTGAACATTTCTACTTACGCCTATGCTTGCTCTGAGCAGAGTAGGAGAGTACTAGGTAGTCTTCTAAGTACATTAAGTTACATATGAAACTGTAATAGACTTTAACCCTGGTTTTTATATCCCATACACAATTCCCATGAGCTCCAATAGTTAGCTCTATAAATGCCAGCTAAATCCAGCCAGTATACTCAGACATGGTGGCAAAAACCAGGAGTTTCAGACTTCAGTGAGGTAGGATCGGTGAAGCAGGATCAAGAGTTCAAGGCCAATCTCAAAGCAGAAGCCACCCAGACTCCCAGAGGGCACATGCTACTTCTAGATGTTAGTAGCTGACAGTGTTATTACAGAAACTCAAATAAAACTTTTCATTTATACTAAGTATATACTGTTTATAGTATCAGAAACTACAAAATGAGGTTTCTCTGCTACATTAAGTAGCTTGTAATATGAGCAGTACTTACACAGGCCCTGTGCTAGACGCTCTTCTATTGCTTTAAAATTTACCCTCTGAGGTGGCATTATTCATTATCAGCCTACCTAAGATCACGCTGCTTGTAAGGAGCAGATCGTCAGACGAGGGCATCTGGATCAAGAGCTCATACTTTCAAACACATGCCTCCGACAGGAAAGACAACATTCTGTGCTCGATAAAAGCCTGCTGTTATGCATGGCTGATGCAAAACTGCGAATGTTCGAACTGCACTGCATCACTGCTAAGCTACATACTGTTTTCTCTGTACTCTTATCTGGACGGTTCTTACCTTCCCACATAAACAATCTCTTTAAGGAACCAAAAACTTCCATTTCATTTTTCCAGAGGGAATAATATGCTTCTCAGGCTTCTAACAGTTTGGTTTGGTTTTGCTTTATGAGGGGACATGAAGGGGACTATTCGCTCTGGGCTAGCCTCCGATCAGGACCCTCCACATTTGACTTCTTCAATAGCTCCTAAGAAAATCTTACATGAGAGTTACATAAGAGACACTAATGGACGCCCTTGCTAAAGTGTATTATGCATTACAATGTTGATCCCTCCTCCCAACAGGGTTTTCCTCACGTGTCCCAGGCCATCCTAGAATGCCATCTGTAGAGCAGCTTGACTGAGAACTCAGTCACCCGACTCTGCTTCCTGAGCTCTGGGTTAAAATCATGTGCCCTCACTGCCCAGCATGAGCTGTCTTTTAAAAAGCCAAACACTCCAGGCCTAGAGGGGCAGATGGCAGGAGACAGAGACAAAAGGTAGAGACAAGAGGATGTCAAGTTCGAAGCCAGCCTAGGCTACATGGGACCTGGTCTCCAACAGCAGCAAAACCCCAACATATTTACACATACGTACACACACTGGGTGGGAGGGTGGCACTAATACTCCAGCTATGAAGTGTAGACATGGACACCAGTATAAACACTGTGAGGGTTCTTCCCCCTTTGAAGACAGGACCCATACAACCCATGCTGACCTTCCTGACTCATCTTTCTACAACATTTTTATAAAACAACGTAAAGATTTTGTCATTTCAGAGGTCAGAAGTCAGTGTCCGGTGCCTTGTCTGAAGCAGACGCTGGGTATAGTACAGTTTGTACTTCCATCTGCTGACCTGTCTGTTCAGCCTCCATTATCATCAAACTAATTTAAGTGGCTCCATTATTCACACACAAAAAAAATAGTCTCAGCATTTGTTACTATTGAAAGACCGTTGTAGTCAATGTAGTGCAATTCACCTAAAATTTACTAAAAGGCAGCTGGACAGCTGTAAAGTATAAAGCATCATTAGTGCTGTTATCTAGAGAATCTCTCCATACAGTGGTATGGTACATTCCTGGTACCAATTCTCAGCATATTTAAAACTCTATTTAAAATGCTGATTATTGGGCTGGAGAGATGGCTCAGTGGTTATGAGCACTGATTGCTCTTCCAGAGGTCCTGAGTTCAAATCCCAGCAACCACATGGTGGCTCACAACCATCTGGATTGGGACCCGATGCCCTCTTCTGGTGTGTCTGAAGACAGTGACAGTGTACTCATATACACTAAATAAAAGGTATTAAAGTTGTAAAATAAATAAATAAAATGCTGATTATAAGTCGCTCTCACAATCCCAGCATTTGGGAGGCTAAGGCAAGGTTTTCCTGAGCTAGAAACCAGACTGGGTTAGAGTGACCTAGTTTCAAAACAACAAAACGTGGGGTGGGAGGAGTGTAGCAGAGCAAAGGAAAACATCCACATTACAGACAGTTGTATGGTACAAACATACTCAACACCTTTAAAACGTACCGCTGGGGACTGAAGAGATGGCTCAGTGCTCCAAAAGCTTGGTGCTGATTTCGCAGTGCCTACATACACCAGGCGGCTCGCAATGGCCTATAATGCCAGCTGCAGGGTATCCAATACCATCTGTTAGCCTCTGAAGGCATCTGCACCTGTCACACCAGGCTTTTCTAAGTGTATAATTAAAATTAATTTTAAGATAGTAGGCAAGGGCCACCCTGGTCTACATATCAAGCCTACACAGTGTGACCCTAATTTTTTTGTTTTTTAAAAAGGCAAAACTTTATAGACTAGTTATGGTGGTGGCACATGGCTACCTAGGATCCCAATATTAAGTGGCTGAGACAGGATGATCACGTGTCTAGCCAGCCTGACCTGTACCAAAAAAATCCTCTAAAATGGTAGATTTATGTCATGTGAATTGTAGGTAGGCCAGCCTGGTATACTTGAAACAAAACACTTGGGGGCACACCATTAAACCTGACTGTAGATGGTGAAGTCTTTTTCTTCTCAAGACCAGTCAGTCCACTTGCTGATTTCTAAACTAAAAAAAATGAAGAGGGAAACAGGAGGTTGTAAATTTCTGAAGACAACATTTTGACAACTTTCTCATTTGGTTTCCTGCCCTTGCTGTCCTTGTCTTTTAGCTACTTTTCATACACTGGAAACTGTCTAAGTCCATCTTCTCTCTGAAAAGAGAGACCAAACCAAACAAACAGAAGAAAAGCCCTTTTGGTTTTATCACCACACCAGAACTGCCTTATCTTCTCAGAGAGAGCTCTCTCCAGCTGCAGTAGGTATCGGATGGTCACCTTGTTTGGAAGATTCTACTGGAATGTTTTTTAAAATAGCATCTCACTATGTCACCCTGGCTGGTCTCAAACTCACAGAACATGCTAGGTCTAAAGGCATGTACCAAAACACAGAGCCAAACACATCTTTATTTTCTGGACAGAAATCCATTATGTGCCCTGGTTGATCTCAAAGTCACTCAACCCTCTTGCCTCCCATGATAGGGCCACTAGAACACACCATCACGCCTGACTCAAAGTTATTTACATACTCCAAGATCACAGATTACGTTTTCCCATGTAGCTTCTGAAATAGGACAATGGTTTACGCCACAAAGATACATTTGCTACAGCATCTGACTATCTTAGCAACACACATCCTCAGAGTCACAACAGCCTAGACCACACTTCATTACTTTTTAGATGAATCTTGTATACATCAATTTTCCAAAGATAAACAAGTACTCTAATCTAAAACAGTTATTCAGAAAACCTAGAAAGATATTTCCCATATAAGCCCTCCGTCACACTGAGCTTTCAGCCTGTCATAATCAGATTAATTTCTGTTTGCAGGAAAGAATATGCATCTTTTTTCTTTTATTGTGTGTTTATTAAAATCAAAAAGCATTGACTAAGTTCCCCAGAAGAGATTCTATTTTATTTCCCAGAAATAACCAGGTATCAAGCTTAAAGAAGCTCATTTCCAAATTTTATTAATCTTTATTATTAATTATATAGTAACTAATATCTCACACTGGAATATCTATCTACAAAAGTCTATTTTTTTGTAACTCAAGTATATACCAAACTGAAACTCTTATCAAATTTAAGAAAACAAAAAGCTTAGAAGCAACTTAATTTTCAGGATCACCTTGCCTCTGCAGGCACTCGGAAGGCAGAGGCAGGCAAGGCTCTGAGCTTGAAGTCGGCCTGGCCAGCCAAAGTGACATAGTGAGACTCTTAAAAAATCTTAGGGACAGGTGGACCGTGTAGAATTGGGAGTTAGATTACTAGCCCCAAGAGCAGTGATATCTGAGGCAGAAGACCAGAGAGCAAACCAACTACAGTTACCTAGCGTTTAAAGCATGAGCATAAAAGCGTATGAGCGGTTGATAGAACCTGAACTCTATCACACGCACTGCTACAGAGCCTCACTGCACCTCTTTCTGTCTGAACTTTACCTATTCTCCATAACAGCCCCTGACAGGGCAAATAAAAAAAAAAAGTTTGACTTCTCACCTTTTCTAATCACTACAAAGAATTCTCTACTATTTTGAAACTGTTCAAAGCTTTTTGAGAAACACACACAAATAATTTGGATTTAGTTGATTTTATTTACAGCGTTTTTATTTTACATTTCAATGCATTATACAATTACATTTCTCATTTTCTGACCTGCAAACAGATTACCTTAAACGGAAAATGCTTCTTAAAAACTACCAAATCAGGTACATCCAAAACGCAACAATTACACATGACATTAGTTCACAAAGCGTAAATTGCTAGGGCCTGTCCTAAGAATTTAGGAGCATCCAGCCAGGAGAAATCTGACTAAGTTTTCACTCAACTGTTTATATACCCCAAAGAAAACCTATCTAAACGTCACTGGACAAGAAAGCATTGACTCAAACTTGTCTTAATAGTTTTAATCCCAAATACTGGGCAATGTGTATAGCCTGGTCTATAACTAAACAGCAAGCATCCCAATTTGTCATAGCAAGCATCTCAGTTTGTCAATTACCCAGTATCAAACTTTTATACCATTATGTGCATAGGAAGTCTAAGTGTTCACTAGTTATAAAACAAGAACTCGTTGACTATCCACTGTTCCCCAAGCAGCCCTTACTAAAACCCCAAATATTGCAACCTGTGTCACATGGTGACAGACAATAGTTTATACACGTGATGTATATATGTGTGTGTATGTGTGTCTGTGTGAGGATACACACAGACACACATACACACACAATAGCTACAAATGGCAATTAACAGTTCCTGCAAAAACTGTTTCATTTGAGGCTATGGCTTCTATGCCTTAGGAATTTTTTTTTATCTCAAAACTGGAAAATATTCCTAAAATCCCACTTTTTTAAGAGAAATTTTGAAGCATGTTTCAGCTTTAAGCTTCTTATTCTAAAAATGGCTATATGTTACGTATAAAAAGCCAAGTGAGTGCAATTTCTCTCCAGTTTGGCCAAGCTAGCTGGTGGACATGATTCCTCACGAGCCAGGGATGTGCAGCAGCTCCAGTGTTCTTGCCTACCTTACTGTCCATGCTCACGTTTCAAACTGGGTCAGCAACGCCCGCACTTCAGGGGTCAGCTGCTTAGCAGCCTTAGCGGCCTCTGTGATAGCCCTGCGGTACAGACCCTTTCTCTTCTTATTAAACCGTAACGGGAAGTTTTCTAGAAAAGGGGACAGTTGTGAGAGAGCAAGAAAAGATGTCGTTGGAGATGCAAACCATGAAATGCGGGCCTCCTGCCGGGCTAAAAGGCCGTTATCTTTCCGGCTCACGGTTATAGTAAGAATACGGGCTGGCCACCATGGGAAGCCATATATCTTGGCCCAAACAATGTCCCCTACACATATGGTCCTGCCATCTGGTGTGATACATTTAGAGACATTTTTGGAAAAGATTTTCATTTTCAAGGAATTACTGAGGCCCTCCTCTTCCTTTGAAGAGGAGGAAGTAGAAGTAGAGGAGGCAGAAGGTGCGTGCATACAGCCTGGAGGAAAAGCAAAGCTCTCGGCAGAGCTACACTCAGAGTTGGAGGACCGCAGATCCTCCATGCTCTCAAGGCTACAGACTGACGCACTGGAAGAGTCAGATCTCCCTTGGTTTATGGTCAGGTAAACAGATATACTGCTTTTGCTGCCCTTTTTGCCCAACGTCCGCAGTTCCTCCTGCTCACCAGGCACATGCACTTGGCTTGTGTCCTGAGCCTCACTGGCGGACTCTTCTGGGCCTCCTGAGGGCCTCTGTCTCTCTGAAGGGGCCTCACCTGCTGAGCGGGTGGAGGAACATCGAGACTGCGGCTTAGGGGCCAGCTTGCCACTCCGAATTTTCTCCAGTCCCGTCTTCAGAGAAGAGTCGTTCTCTTCGTTCCTGTACCTTTGTGGTTTTAAACGAACTCGAGGTGGGAGAGAACCTGAGCTAGGATTCTGGTACCGACGTGTGAAATGGACTTTCGAGTGTGCGTTTTTGGAAGTGGAGGTTTCACTTTGTTTCTTCTGTGCCTTTTCTTTGGCAATTTTCAATACCTCCCGAGCTTTTGCGTGATCCATGTTCTTGCTCTGGAGCACTTTCTTGGTGTTTAACTGAGCTTTTGACGTATTGGCCTGAGCAGAAACCTTGACTACTCTGCCCCTGCTGTGAGTGATACTGGAAACCCTCACCACAGCGTTCCTTCTCTGGCTTTCGTTTTGGTTTTTCCCATCCACTTTATGGTCAGTTTTCAGTTTTTTGTTCACAGTAGCTACACTGTCATTTCTCCGTTTTTTATCTTCATACCTAGAAGAGTCACTGCTACCTTTCCTAATTTCCTTCTTTTCTGCAACAACACTATTTTTACACTTATCACACAGGACTTGCCTGGGCCTTAGCTTAATCGCATTCATTATTGAAGTGGGTTCTTCCCTGTACATTTTTCGCTTGGGTCGCTTAATTTTCCGAGGAGGCGGCTGAGGTATTGATTGGTTATATGTGTCCCTGATAAACAAGGGGGGAGGATAAGGTGCTCCTTCATGGAAGAGAGGAGGTGGTTTGGAAGTCCACAGGCGCTCAGGAGGAGGGACTGGAGAAAGGGCATCGGGAACAGCACCATTCACTTCCCGCTTGACTTCTATCCCTTCTTGGAATGTGTTACTTTGAAGCTGCATGGAGTCCGGTTTGTCCTTATATTCCCTTTTGGGAAATACTGTCACAGGGATCCCATGGGGCCCAAACCTTTGAAGGAAATAGAAGAACAAAAGGAAACTAGTGAGTTGATATCTGTAACTCAACGTCTTAAAAGTAAACAACGTCATACGCATCTACATAACAGGAATCTAAAATACACTACCGCTGTCTCTGAAGTAACAAAACTCCACTTCTGTTGGGTCTACATTTTAGAGAAAATTAGAAATAACCCAAATGGTTACCCTAGACAATACTAGACTAACTGGCTTTACTTAGCATGGATCTTTCTGTCACCAGACAGATTTATATGAGATGCCATGTACATTTTTCAGTAAATGCACCCATATATTAAATGTAATCATATTCCTCTGGTCATAACATCTCTCCAAAGTTTAATAAAAGGCAGGGTGATAGCACCTGTCTGTAATCTCTGCACCCAAGGCTAAGGCAAGAAGACCTCAAGTTCCAGATCGGTCTGAACAGCACAGAATTCAGATGTTCAAGTTATTTTCAATGCTGACAGGCATAGAGCTCTGTGGTTTCAAAATCTGTTTTTTATTGCCTTGTATATACTTGTATTTTAGCTCCATAAATATCATCTATCTGTACCATGAGTGCAGTACCTTCAGAAACCAGAAGAGAATCCCTGGGACTGGAGTTTCAGTCTACTGTGATCTGTTATGTTGGAGCTGGGGACTAAACCCAGTTCTAGAAGAGCAATCTGTGCTCTTAACTGCTGATTGAATGCAAACTTTGTAAAATCACATACTACATTCAGAAATCATTTCATCTGAGCATGTATCTCTGCAGTGGCAGTTCCCAGGAGGGTGTGACAAAGGATTCTGAGTTCAAAGCCAACTTGTACAATACACCCAAGGCCTCTTGTCTCAAAGAGAAAAGCAAAGATAAGTAAAGAAAAAAGCCGTATTTTCAAGTGTAATCTAGTTTAAAACCAGTTATCTAGCCAGTACGCTCCTACAGATAGATCCCAGCTTCAGGGGGAAGCTGAAGAAACAGAAAATAACTGTTTCTCAGACAAATCTGGAAATGTAACTGGCTGAATGCAACTTGGTTGAAATAAAGAAACTTCTAAGTTAAATTTGCTGTGTTCACTGCCTTTGCATAAACACAAAACCGTATTCCAAGTATCTCAGTATATGTCGGCACGCTTATTTTAAAAACACTGAGACGGCTGCATCTAGCACAAGGCAATACTAATGCCAGTCCTATGCGGCAAAGCTAGAGAACCCAAGGCCAGCAGCAGGCTACCAGGCCAGGTAGAACCCTGTAAGATGGAAGAAACTGTTTCCTACACATCAGTCTGCACAAAAACAAGTTTTTGGGGGTTTTGCTCATTTGTTTCTGTGTTTTATGTTAATGGTCTCCAAAAGGTTCAGAATTACTTGTTTAAAATAAATCTTTGGGCCAGTTGTGATGGCTTATGCCTTTAATCTTAGCAATCAGAAGGCAGATCTTTTCTCAAGTTCTAGGACAGCCAAGACAAGACTATAAAGATTATTTATATATATATATATATATATATATATATATATATATATATATATATATATATATATATATATATCCTCTCAAAAAGCTAATACATCCTTTAGGCTGGAGAAGTTAAGACATAATAATCTCAATGATCTCGTTTACTTGTTAAAATTATGTTTCACTATGTATTCCAGGCTAGCTTAGAGGTTGCTATGTAGGACAAACTGGCCTTAAACTCAAATCCTCTGCCTCACAAATGCTGGGATGATGGGCATGTCCCACCACACAGTCAATCTACAGTGAAATTCTCAGAGCTCTTACCAAATGTAAATTTTAGTCTTGCACGTATAAAATAAGGCTAGTTCCCAGGCATAAATTTACCTTCAGTTAAATAGCTTTAGACTTTCCGTACATCTAGACTGAACTTTTAAAATGTTTAGATGACTTGAACTGGAGGGAGGAGGCAATGCACATATACGTGCTGCTGTCTGAGGACAGGTCAGAAGAGACCTAACGTGGGCTTTAAGGAACCAAACTCAGGTCCACTGAAACATCTCCCTGACCCCCCAAGATATTTAAATAATTACAAAACTACCTCAAGGGACCAGGAAACTAAATCACCACCTTTAGGAAAGAGGAATGACGCATTCTCACTCATCTCTGTAATCATGTTGTTATCTCACATGGACAGCGAGACACATTATGAAACCAATTTCAACACTACAGTATATGTTCCATGTATGTAAGATAACCAGACAAGAGCACTTCTTCTTGGGAGGTCAAGCAGGATGATCAGAAATTCAAGGTCAGTCTCAAGGTACCCGAGAACCCTCCCTTCCCCATACAGACACATATTTTTAACTAAACCTAAGTTTGAAAGCCATTAACCTAAGACACCAAAACATTAGCTTGCAGCACTGAGCCAGGCAGAGTCACACACTTGTAGTCCCAGCAGAAAAGGCTGAGGCCACCCTGGAACACAGTGAGATCCTATGTGAATAAGCAAAGCACTAGGTGTATTGTTGTATAGGGCCCTGGCCTCATGTTTGATCTCCAGCACAGACACAATCTTTTTAAAATCTAATTTCTCAAGTTCAGTCAATGAAAAAACCTTCATCACAATCCCCTGGAAGATTCCAAAACAATCCTGCTCTATGCCATGGCACTGAATCTTAAGTCTTCCCTAAGTACAGCTATAATCTGAAATTTGCATAAACACAGTTGCTCAGGTTTTTCCAAAGCAGCTATGTGTGTCCAACATCAGCAGAGGGAGGTGAGCAAGGGTGCAAAGGAGAGGTGGGATGGGGTCTTTTGCATGAGCTTCTGAAAGATGCAAATGCTCCAAGGACTAGGTGGGATGCTGAGCATCTTCTCCATGTGTGGCTCAGCACTTAGAGATGGGTGACTCATTCCAACCCATCCCATCATTAGTCTTTAATTACCACAAAAAGATTCTGACAGGGGCACAGCTGAATGGCAGAGTATGTGCTAGGCCCAAGGGAGTCAATCTTCAACTCAAAACATCTTAGTCTATATTACAGGTTTCTATCCACCCCTACCACCACACACACACACACACACACACACACACACACACACACAGCATAGATTACACTGCTTGCCTGGCATAGATCCCCAGCATCACACAAAATAAGTAAATAAAAATAATTTGTGAAGGAAAAGTAGATAAAGATCCAAGAGACCTATGTACTGACTTTAAACTTCTGTGGCTACAATTATTTTCAAGTTGTTTTCAAACTGACTCTTGAACAAGTAGCAAGTACCAAAGTTAATGGAGGAAATGAACAAGGATGCCTGACACGTTTTTGGTCAGGACTGAGACACGAGTGAAGAAGCAGTCTCAAGTTTAGGGATGTAGCTCAGTTGGTAGGACTTCTGTAGCATGGCCGAAGCTCTGGTGAAAGGTGCCTGCCTTACACTGGTGATCCCAGCGGGAAGTGAAGGCAGGAGGGAGGGTCCGAGGTTCCTAAAAGACCTGGTCAAACAAACCCAAAAGCAAACAATCCCTATCACTTCTGCAAGCAGATGATGGTGTCAAGGTGACATGAGCTGGGAATGGCAGTTACCCGAGACTAGGTGAGGCAGAGCAGGAAGACCTGGGGTCTGAGTGGGTTACATAGTGAGACCTGTCTCCAAAATCCAAAGGCAGGAAACAGTTTGGATCCCATTTAACATAGGGATTTCATGATTTTCCTCATAATTCCTACTATTGCTAATCAACCTTATACTTAAGTAACTTTTTTGATTCCTGGGTTAAACTCAGAAACATAATTCAAATTACTTTGCAGGAGAATACTTGAAGCCTAACTGAAATGTTTACCAATGACTACCTATTTTAAACCAAGTATATTTCTGGATTTTTTTTGGGGGGGGGTTGGTAAGGCTGAGTCTTGTACCCCAGGATTACCTGCAACTCCTCATGTAGCTCAAGCTGCCTTTTAACACATGGACTTCTTAGTGCTGAATTACAGGCATGTGTCATAACTGGCTACTCATGTATTTCTAATACTTAACTCGGATTCGGGAAGTTCAGTTTATTCCTTTTAATGATGGCAGTGTTAATCTACAGGAACTTACCAGCACCCTCAATCAACTCATTTCTAACCTCTAATTAACTATTTCATTCTATTTTGGAGCACTTCAGGAGAGAACAACTAATTCTCCTTTGCTTCCCATCTAACTCTTTTTGCCAAGAAGTAAATGTAAGAAGAGATCCTTTTAAGTTATACACAAAAATACAAAAATGCAAAGGCATTACAATCTATAGGCAAGCATAAGAGTTGGAAGAAAAGCTGACACAGGTTCAAGTACTCTCGATATACCAAACTACTCTTTCAGCAAAGAGGTCAACAGAAGACAAAAATGAAGACCCTCCTACAACAGGAAAAAAATGCTTAACCAATATCCAGACTTATTTTATTTCAAGCAGATGTGTTCAGATACTACCTCTCCAGGTGGAGAGGACAGCTCAGGTGGTAAACTGAGGCTGCAGAAACAGGAGAACCTAAGCTCAATCTCTAGTACCACAGAATCACTGGGTGTGGCGGCGTGTGTATAGTCCAAACCCAGGAGATGGGTAGATCCCCGAGCTTGTTGACCTGCTAGCCTAGCCTAATTAGTGAGTCGTGGGTCCAGTGAGACCCTGTCTCAAAAGATAGAAAAAGAGAAAAAATTAATAAACACAAGGTCAACAGCTCCTAAGGGTGACTTCTGCCCTAACACACACACACACACACACACACACACACAACCAGTCTTCTTAAAATCAGTAACAGACTAGGTTATAAAGACAGGAAAGTATGACGCAAGCTTGTTTTATTTCACATTTCTTTGTAAGATTTTATAGTTAGGTTGATATTTAATCAGGACAAATGAAATTAATTGCACCTAAATGCAATAGGAAGTTTTACCAACAAAATTACATCCATTTTCTTTGAAACAGGATAACCAGTTGAATAGAGAAGCACATGTCTGAATCCTAGGATCTCGGAAGCTACATGAAGCCTGTCTTAGAAACAATAACGCAGCACATAAATCATGTCACTTGGCTACGCCACGTGGGCCTAAAAGGTGCTCGAGCCCACTTACAGGGTGTTTGTAAGTATAGCTGCCTCCCATACCTCGGTGTCTTTCCAGTTTCAGTGGCCCATATAATAATTTTTTACAGTATATTGTCCTACTTATGGTAAATCCTTACTTTCTCAAATGTAAAACTTTAGGTTAATATATTGATTATAATTTTAGGTTACACACGGTACACATACCTATATTCAAATCCCAAAATTTGTGAGATAGAATCAAGAGGATGAGCTTGGGGTTGGAGAGATAGCTCAATGGTTAAGAGCATTATCGCTCTTCTAAGAGGACAAGAATCCAAGTCTCAGCTCCCATGTTAAGTGACTCACAACTACAGCTCAGTGGGCACCGACCCACACAGCAACACACAACAACTACAGGACTAAGACAGAGATGGAGGGTCGAGGGTCACAAGACAGTGGCAGCACAGCAGCTGGGCAAATGAGTGCTAAGCAAGCTTGAGTGGGGGAGCGTAGGGGTGGGTGGCGCCATCAGGATGAAGGAACAGCAAGTGCACAAGTTATTATCAAGTACAGCCAATGGAAGTTGCAGTACAAGCTGGATACGGAAAAACAGACGGACAGACACCAGGAGCAGCTGCTGTACCACAGCAGAGTCAGATCTGCCAGATGAGGTCAATACTGATGAACTGTTGGAATTGGACAGTCAAGAGGAAGGCAGATGCAAAACCCAGGGCTCTTGGAGTACTACACAAATCCCAGAGGGTATGCATCACCCAGGAGCTGCTGGCCAAGCTGCAGGCACGCATAAGCAGCCACAGCCCAGCATATCAGATGACCATAGCCTGAGTTCCTGCCAGGACTGGACACTCATTGCTGATCATTGCCTACATCCCTCCACTCCCACCCCACCCCAAATCCAGTTATTAATGTCTCTCTAACAGTGTTATTGTATTTAATGGCTCTGTAACAGGAAAAAAAGCACACACACACACACATACACACACACACACTGGCTATATGAGCTCAAGAGCAGCTTGTGCTACCTAGACTCTGTCTCAGCAGCAGCAATAATAATAATAAACCCTAAGTAACCTTTAATTTCAAGAGAAATCTAGAAACTAGAAACTTGTAACGTAGCACATTTTACAATTGTGAGCATCATCTCAGTTTGCTGAGATGTGCATTCCAGTATTATCTGTTTGCACACCAACTCTACAGTGCAGCAAGGGTTTATCAACACATCCATAGGTCTTTAGGTTCTTTGTAAAACTGAAATGCAAGGAATATGCAGCTTTGAACTGATGTTCAATAAACACTTTATAGCATGTTAGCGTCTGTAGATCTGTATGTTTAACAAATACCTGCTACCTAATATAGTAGGGAATTAAGTAAGTGATCAAGAAGGCTTATGAAAGCCACCTGTAGAATCACTTTGGAATATAACTAGCATTGAGATATTTAAAATGACAGAGGACTAGGTGTAACTAGGTGATGAGACCCAATACACATGTGGGTTGCCCTGTTTGTCAACATCCCCCAACAAGTGCGTGCTTTATTTAGAACTACATCTACAAACATCTTGTTTTTTAAAATTTGAGAGTATCTAAAAATTAGTTTGTAGATAGCATCTCACTAGGTAGCCTAAGCCTATTTTCAATTCATGATCCTCCTGCCTCAGGGGTGCTGGAATTATAGGCACACGCCACCTAAAACTCTGTGCTGTTAAATAAAGTAGTGGATAATTACTAGCTTAGTTAATGCCAAAAACAGAATAAAGCTGATTGAGTTACACTTAATAGTGACAACTATGAAGACAAACCTATTTTTAACTTCAAATTAGCTATTTACCGAAGGGCTTTTAGTCACATAAACTTGAAAGACTTTTGAGTCACTACCCAAAAACAACAAAACAAACGTACAAGTGTACAGAGGGGGAAAAAAAGCCAATTTACATGGGCATCAGTGTGGTTAGAATAATGGCCTCATAGGCTCATATAGGTATAGCCTGGTTGGAGGAAGTGCATTGATGAGGGGTGGGCTTTGAGGTTTTAAAAGCCCACCAGGCCCTGACAACTCTCTGCCTGTTCATCTGGATGTAGCTTTCAGCTACTGTTCCAGCACACACCTCCATGCCCCATGCTGATAAAGGACTAAACCTCTGAAATTGTAAGCAAGCTTCTTTCATAGCAGTTACCTTGGTCACTTCATAAGAGAACACCAAGATATAAGTTGATGGCAGGGACTGGAGTACTGTGACAGACCTGATCATGCTATTTGTTGAAAAACTATGTAAGACTTTTGTACTTTAGACTAGAACACCAGGTTGAATGCTGAGTGGCTTATTGGGCAATCCTAGTAGAAGCATGGAAGGTGGCAGTGCTTACGATGACGTCAACTATGGGGACCACTAAGACAGTTCCAGAGGGAAGAATATTAGTAAGTAGCCTAGACACCATTCTTGTGCTGTAAACGTGGCTGCTTTTTGTCCGCGTCCTGAAAATCTGCCTGACGCTAAACTGAAAATTTTTGGATTAATAACACTGGCAGAGGAGATTTCAAGACAGCCTAGCATTGATTGTGTCATGTGGTTATTAGCAATCACTTACACAGACCTACAATGACAAGGACAACTGAGGCAAGAAGAAATACCAGGAAATAAAAAATTTAAAGACAAGCCTGATGCTACATGGAATAAAGGGAATGGTGGTGATCTCAGAGCAAGATCACCCCAGCCCAAGCTTCCAACTTGTGAAAAAAATTAAAGGCTTAAGCAGTGAAGAGATTCACCAATAGAAAGCTGAATAGAAATGTCACTGAAAGTGGGGGCCAAGTTCTAGCCTCAGCAAGCATCAGAATTTGGCAGCTTTGGCCATGACCACATGGCCACTTTACAGCCTTCACCAAGATACAAGGTGTTTGTAGAATTTCCTTTTTGCTCACGACAGCTGCTGAAGCCAGAATATGTTAGGGGTGTCCCAGCATGGAAGCCCAGAGAGGCTATTACATGACACTGTGAAAGTGAAACGCGGTTTGTGTCGGGAGACCCCACCAGTCTTGGGATACCTGCCAGTGAAAGCTGCAGACCAGATCCAGTCTGTAGTGTGGAACCAGCCCGAGAGAAGGAAGATGTTGCAGTAAACTAGCTGAAAGGAGCTGGAGATCTTAGGACTGTTTTGACATCTGACATGGTAAAATTTGCGGAGTTTGCCCTGCTAGTTTTTGGTCTTGCTTTTCGAAGTGCACTATGCTCACTTTCATCTTTTGAAATGGTAATTTATATTCTGTGCCGCTGTATGTTAGAAGTAAGTGATGTACCTTCTGATTTTGATCTTATAGGGGATTAGAGTTAAGAGATTGCCATGAGTCTCAAAAGAGACTTTGGACTTTAAGCAGTGCTGAGATTGTAATAGACTATGGGAACTTTCAAAGTTGAACTGAGTGCATTTGTGCATTATGATGTGACTGGCTACAGAAGCCTATGAGGGCCTAGGAGTGGAATGTGGTAGTAGTCTGAATGAGGATGGCCCCACAGGCTCATATAGGTATGCCTTTGTCAAGTACCTAAGGTAACTGGGGAACTGAAAAAATACCCCCTTAGGTAGAGGGGATCACTCTACTTAAATAAAAAGCAAGCAGAAGCAGAACACACATGGCTGCCAGGCAGGGCCCAGGGAAGGAAAACAGGGTACCTCTTGTCTAGCAAGTTTTAATTTGCAAGATGAAAGTGATGCCCCGACAATGTAAACATGCTTAACATCACTCAACTGCACACCCAATGCTCAACTCTGTATGCAATTTTTACATTATTAAAAAAAGTTTTGAAGCCAGTGTGGTGGCTCAATTAGTACTCAGGAATCTGAAGCAGGACCGCCACAGTCTGATCTAAATAGTGAGCTCCAGGCCAGCCTTGCCTGTAAGTATGAGACTTGGTGTCATAGAACAGAGCTGAGAATGTACTCTGATGACAGAGTGCTTACCGAGCATGCAAATAGCCCTGGCCTTGTTCCTCAGCACAGCAAATATCAAGTATGTTGGTGTAACAGTCCTGTAACAGCACTCGGGAAATGGAGGCAGAGATCTCTACTAGAGAGTAAATTCAAGGATACCCTGGCTATGAGAGCCTATGAGACACCCAACCCAATCTCAAAAAGCAAACAAATAAAACAGATACATGTTGTGTCTACCCAGATATAGGAAATACAGTGAAACTATCATATTTGTAATTGTATGAAAAATAATAATTTCTCAATTGGAAAAAAAACAATATGGCATCTGGTAGCTGTAAGTGTAGACCTCTGAAACATTTTTTCTTTTAAAAAAAATATTTATTTATTTATTATATATAAGTACACTGTTGCTGTCTTCAGACACACCAGAAGAGGGCATCAGATCTCATTACAGATGGTTGTGAGCTACCATGTGGTTTCTGGGGTTTGAACTCAGGACCTCTGGAAGCAGTCAGTGCTCTCAGTCATGAGCCATCTCTCCAGCACACATTATTTCTTTATACCTCCCATAAGTAAATCAGGCAAACTCAACTTGAGAAACAGTCCCTATAATGTGTGGATCAGATGGCAACTAAACAAACAGTGATGATTGGATAGATGAAATAAAGGAAACTTAAGCCTTTTTATTCCAGAGCAGGGGGAATTGTTGGTTTGTTTGTTTCAAGACAAGATTTCTCTACACTTAGAGATCTACCTGCCCCTACCTCCCAAGTACTGGGATTAAAGATGAGTGCCACCATGCCCTGTTAAAGAGTTAATTTTAAAAACTGAAAGGTGATAGCATTCGTATTAGAGAGGCTTCATCCAGCAACTGATGGGAGCAGATGCAGATGCCCACAGCCAACCATCATGCAGAGTTTGGGGAATCAGAGAAATGGGAGAGGAAGAAATGTAGGAACCAGAGGGCTCAAGGACACCACAGGACAACAGCCCACAGTATCAACTGACCAGGGTCACAGGGGCTCAAAGACTAAACTTTTATATATAAAATCAGGCCCTATGCACATTTGTCATGGTGTGTACTTTGGTTTTCTTGTGAGACTCCTAACAGTGAGAGCAGGGCTGTCTCTGAATCTTTTGCCAGCTCTTGGGACCCTTTTCCCCGTTGAGTTGCCTCGTCCAGGCATAATACCAGGAGGTGCCTAGTCTCACTACAACTTTCTCTGCTTTATTTGGTTGATGTCCATGGGAGGCCTGCCCTTTTCTGAAGGAAAGGGAAGAAAAGTGGATGGGGGTGGAGGGCTAGGAAGGGAGAAGGAAGGGGAAACTGCAGTCAGGATGTAATATGTAAGGAAAATAAATATTTTCTTTTATATTCCAAAACAAACAACAAAAAGAAAGGAAGGAAGAGAGAGAGGGAGGGAGCAGGGAGGGGAGGGGAGGGGAGGGGAGGGGAGGGGAGAGGAGCAAGTCAGGCAGGCAGTCAGGCAAGCCTGGAGAGATGGCTCAGTAGTTGCTCTTGCAGAAGCCCTGGGTTTGATTCCCAGCACCCCTAGGTTCCCAACCATCCCTAACATACCAGTTCCACGGGTGTCTTATGTGTGCACGGACACACATGCAGGCAAAACAACCACATGTAACATAAAATAAATAAATCTAATTTAAAAATTAAAAAAGAAAATAATGTGGAAAAATTCAAGATACAATTATGCAAACACAAGTCTAATCCTAGCATTTTTTGGAGGGGAAGCTGGGGCAAAAGATTATTAAACTCAAGGCCAGCCCATATAATACAAAGTAAGGGCCCATCTTAAAATAAGACTGGTGAGATTGCTCAGCAGGTAAAAGTGTTTGCCCCGACATCCAAATCTGACAATGTGAATTTGATCTCCGGAAGCCAAGGTAGAAAGAATAAGCCCCTCCACACATGCACTGTGGAACACCTGAGCACTCATACAGATGCACACATATCATACGTAATAACAATAAAAATGTTTTTAAAAATCTAAAGGATGTGTGGTGTGTGTTATGTGTATGCATATAAACACATCTAAGGATGTTTTCAACATAATGCTGAAAGTTTTAGGGAAAGATGTTTTTATCAATGATGATAAAAGAGAGATGGCTCAAAGGTTAAGAATGTGTATCACATTACGCTTATCAGGCAGCTCACACTGGGTTTCTCTATGTAGTCTCAGCTGTCCCAGAACTCACTCTGTAGACCAGACTAGCCTCCCAGAGATCCGCCTGCCTCTCCCTCCCACGTGCTGAGATTAAATGTATACACCATAACTGTCCAGCCTACAAACATAATCTTTAATAATAAAAATCAATCTTTTTCTAAATGGTGAAACGGGATGGAGAAATGGTTCAGTGGCGCCCAGGTTCAGGTACTGCAGGGTCTCTTACATATGCCTAAGGAGTTCCAACGGCTACTTCTGGACTCCTCAGTACTAAACATGGCATGCAAACATAAACACATGCAGGCAAACATTTGTACACATAAAATTTATAAATTTTTAAATAAAGATATAACAAAAATTAATGATAAAGCAATGGGGCAAAGTTTTAAAAATTACTGACAATCTGAGTGCAGGGAAACACATTTATAATTTCAGCAGAGTCAGAGATTCATCCTCAGCTGCACAGCAGGTTCCAAGACAACCTGAGCTATTAGATACTGAGGCAAGAGACACACACAAATTAAAGACTTAGGTAAAAACTTTACAACAGAGTTCTGTACTGGCTGGTTTTATGTCAACTTGACACAAGCTGGAGTTATCACAGAGAAAGGAGCCTCAGTTGAGGAAATGCCTCCATGAGATCCAGCTGTAAGGCATTTTTCTCAACTAGTGATCAAGGAGGGAGGACCAGCCCATTGTGGGTGGTGCCATCCCTGGGCTGGTAGACCTGGGTTCTATAAGAAAGCAAGCTGAGCAAGCCAAGGGAAGCAAGTCAGTAAGTGACATCCCTCCATGGCCTCTGCATCAGCTCCTGCTTCCTGACCTGCTTGAGTTCCAGTCCTGACTACGTCTGGTGATGAACAGCGATATGGAAGTGTAAGCTGAATAAATCTCTTCATCCCCAACTTTCTTCTTGGTCATGATATTTGTGCAGGAATAGAAACCCTGACTGAGACAAGTTCTCTACAACGATTGAAAATTTCAAACTAAGCCAGGTGCTGTGGCACAAGTGCCTGGCTTTTAATTTAATCCCAGTACTCGGGAATGTCTTAGTTTGAGGCCGTCCTGGTTACTACGGAGCTCCAGACAGCCAAGAGCTATAACATAGTAGGTAAGACCCTGTCTTAAAAGCAAAAACAAAAAAGAAAGAAAAGAAAGTTCCCAGCAGAAACACGGTTTGGGGACATTGTTTACAGATGAAGTGTTGCTTTTCCAATAAGAGAACATAGTTTGATTCCCAGAAGCACTTGTGATCCGGCACTGGGGAAGTGGAGACAGGCAGATCCCTGGAGCTCACTAGCTAACCACCCTGGTGTGAACTGCAAACACCCAGTCCCACTGAGAAAGAGCGTCTCAGAAAACAAGGCACGTGGCTGGGAAGATGGCAGTGCTGCTCTTCCAGAGACGTCAAGCTCAGTGTCAGCACCTCACAATGGCTCAACCGCGATCTATACTTGTAGTTCCAGGAGGTCTAACGTCCCTGGCCTATACTGTCACCTACACTCGTGTGCACACACACACGAAAATACAATTACTCGCCTGCAAGCAGACGTGCATGTGTGCAGGCATATGCTCTTATGGGTGTGTAAACACATTCTGTGACTTACTACAATGCTGTAGGGAAAATAGTGCTTTCAATTAACACACCATTCAGATACCGCAGTCCCAAAAATACATTAAAAATAGGATTTTTTTTTTTAAGTCTAATCTTGGGACTAAAGAAATGGCTCAAGATTTAAGAACCCAGGTTGCTCCCTCCAGAGAAGCAGCATCTTATTTCCAGCACTCACCTGGTGGCTTATACCTATTTATAACTCTAATCCCTGGTGATCCAAATATGCAGGCAAAACACTCAATCACATGAATTAAAAAATAAAGATTAAAAGATACTACCTAGAGCTAGAATTGTAATCATGATATGTACTCAATCTTAGACCCTAAATACAATCCTTAAGGCCATATACACACAAAAATATCTTTTTTCTTGTTGAGACTAAAGGTGAACTACACTACCACCACACCACAGAAATAACCTTAATCTTAGTTTCACCAAAATCATTTTTTTTCCTTTCTTTTTGACAGGTTCTCCTTATATAGCGCTGGCAGGTCAGGAACTAGCTATATCTAACTATGCCAAAGCTCTTGAGAAAAAAAAAATTTTTTTTTGAGGCTTATCTAGCAAATCGGACAACCTGAATTTGGTCCCCAGGACTCACAGTAGGAGGGGACAGAATCCCATAAGTTGTTCTTTGATCTTTGACTTTCACACAAACCATGGCATGCACGCACATACTCAAATGCACATGAGCACCCAGTCACTGAAGTAAAGAAAGGGAAATTTTCTTTTTTCAAAGGGGTTGGCCAAAGCTTCCCTTGGCAAGCAGACCACTTTGGCCATGTAGCATGACACAGACTGGGAATGGCGGTGCTCTCCTAAACTCCAAGACTTGGCAGTCAGAACAGGTGGGAGGGGGCTCAAGACTCTCTTCCCACATCTACTAGTGAACTTCAGGGAGGCTGGGATATAGGAGACCCGCTCTTTTTTATTTAAATATTTATTTACTTTATGCATATGAGTACATTGTTGCTGTCTTCAGACACAGCAGAAGGCATCAGATTCAATTACAGATGGCTGTGAGCCACCATGTGGTTGCTACGAATTGAACTCAGGACCTGTGGAAAAATCAGTCATCATTCTTAACCACTGAGAATCTCTCCAGCCCCAGACCCTATTCTTTACAAATAAAACAAAAGAGAGGGTCACAGCATACTGTGATAGCACAGGCCATTAACCCAACACTTGGGAAGCACAGCAAAGCAGATCTTTATGAGTTACAGGCCAGCCTAGTCCACACCCACCCCACACGCACACAAAGTAACACACCCTAACCCTAACCAAGGGTCATGCAAGGTGCCTCACAGCTCCGTGGGTGAAGAAAGGTGCTGGCCACCAAGCCAACAACCTGAATTTAACCATCGTGGTAGAAAAAAGCAAATCCTGCAAGTTGTCCTTTGACTCAGCCTCCAAAACTGGCACGGTGGGTCCTGAGGATAGGGCAGGAAAACCCTAAGTTCCAGGTCACCCTGGACAACACGTCAACAGTGGCAAAATAGTCAGTGACAGAGAGCTCCTCTCCTCCAGTGTGCTCGAGGCCCGGGAATCAATCCCCAGCACTGGGCAAAAAGAAAACTGCCTGGGAACCAAAGCATAGATCTGCATCTCAGCCCTTAAGAATTAGACGCAGGAGGGTCAGGACTTCCAAGCCAGACTCGGCTATCAAGTTTGAGGTAAGGCTAGACTTTATGAGACCCAGTCCCAATAAAGAATAAAAGAAATGTATTTTAAAAAATAAAAATAAATACATAAAAGAAACGACAAATAAATAAATGATAAATGTAGAAGAAATAAAACTTCTGCAATTCCACAATTTAGAGGCTAAGACAAGGCCAGCCAAGGTAAAGGGCTCGCCAAGTCTTAAATAACAACACCTTACATATTCCTACTAACACATGCAATTTATAATTTTAAGCAGTTTACTTAATCTGGCAGTTTGTCTGCAAATGTAACACTGACACCCTCCAGGCTGAATGAAAGAATGTACACAGCACAGAAATGGCAACTGTGGGAGCTGGTAAAGTAGTAACTGGTTGGTTACTATAGTAACTAGTTGGTTACTACTAGTCAAGTGCTTACCAAACAAGCTCAGGTGAGACCTGGACCCAACCTCTAACAAGAGGTGGTGCCATGTCATCTATAACTGCAGCTTAAATAAATGAAAATAAAGAATTGACAAGTGCAGTGTAATTATTAAATCAAGAAAGTAAAGCTTGGCAGTTCTGTTAGGTAACAAATATAAGAGAAGGAAACAATAGTTAGGCAACTAAAACATCTGGTTAAAAGAGATAAAGATTAAAAATTATAGACAGAGGGCTGGAGAAATGGCTCGTCCAAAGGTCCTGAGTTCAAATCCCAGCAACCACATGGTGGCTCACAACCATTTGTAATGAGATCCAATGCCCTCTTCTGGTGTGTCTGAAGACAGCTGCAGTGTACTTATAATGAATAAATAACTTTAAAAAATTATAGACAACTTATACCTATAATGGGTAGCTAGTGTTAAACTACTTCCAAGTGTACATACCAGCTTTTCAACAAGCATCTGGATCTGATACCCAAGTTGTACATCCTCCAAACGAATTGCTTAGTTTGCAAATTATATTCCATTCTAAGTTAAAATAACTTCTAACAGGATTACAAAATTTGTTTGAACTAAAAACTATCCCCAAAACCCATTCATCCTAAATGGTTCTGCATCAGAATCACACTGAGTGAAAGTTAAAAAACATTTTATATGTGCGGGTGTTCTGCCTGCATGTAGACTTCATGCCTACAGTGCCCTTGGAGATCAGAAAGGCGGACCCCCTGAAGTGGAGTCAGACAGCTGTGAGCTGTCTTGTGTGGGCTGAGAACTGAAGTTGTATCTTTTGGAAGAGCCGAGCCATCTTTGTAACCCCAGAAATGATTCACTTTTGAGAACTACTGACTAAACTGTATCCGGCAGTCACTATAGCAAGCTTCTTTCTGGTAGTGTGCATCTTAATTTAGAAATGTAGGAAGAAGCAAACCGCTAAGAAATGGTGTACTAAAAACATTTTTCACCTTTTAGCATCTGAAGTCAACATAACAGTCGATAAGCACTAATCAAATTACTTAACAGCTTCCTCCCCTAAGCTCCGGCCAGAAAAAGTTGTTCTTACCAACATCTTCATCATGACTTTAAAATAATACACAGTAAAATATGGTCTTATTTACATGTGAACATCTGAAAATTAACCTTATTAGCAACTCCAGCTGAGCACGGTCATGTCTGTAATCCCAGCACTCAGAAGGTTAAGACAGAAAAGATCATGGGCAGTCACAGAAAGAGATCCTATCTCAAAGAAAAAGCTTCAGTCCAATAAGGCATGTCTGGCACAGATGTGGAATAAGCGGACTATTTGTAAGGAAACGTGGTGACACAGGCTTGTGATCCCAGCACTCGGGAAGCTGGGATGAGAACGTCAGAGTCCAGGGCCAGCGTGGCTCTGTATCAAGCCTGTCCACAAAAACTTTTGCAGGGATTGGGGGTGGCAATGTTATATATAATATAAAAATATATCTAAAATTTACATAATTTTATTTGGGAGCCAGGCAAGTACATCCTCAAGGAAGCTAAGTGCAAACTACAAGCCAGCCAAGTGCTACATAGAAAAACTGTTTCAAAGCAAACAAAACTAAGATCAAAAAAAAAAAAAAAAAAAAAAAAACCCCAAAAACCACAATTCTTTGTTCTCAGATTCAAACTAGATTTTTATTTACCAACAACTAATTATGCCTGCCCACCGAATAAGTGAGAGGACAGCTCCACGAAATGGAGGAAGTCACTCAGCACAGTACAGTACAGAACTAATGTGTAGTATGCATCCTAGAAGTCGTCTAGACCAGGAAGTGACTGGCACTTGCCTCTGATACTTTACTTACTATACAAAGCCTTCTAACACCTTCCACTTAAGATAGAACCAATAAATTCAAATGTGTTTAGGAACTTACAACTCAACCCAGACTTTATGAAAACTACTCGAGGGCCTAGGTCCTCAACCTCAAAGCTTTAGTATAAACTACTGACACCACTACTCACTGCTCCACCAGAATGGCTGTATATTTTTCCCACCAAAAGTAGGGCTATTGCACCATACGTTCATGGTCTCTGTAAAGAAAAGAAATCATTGTCTTGGTTTATATTTCCTTTAAAAACGAGTAAATGTTCTACAAATTTAAAAGTCCTAAGCAGTAAATGCTGAAGTTTTCAAAAGAAATCATTTCAGTTTTTAATTAACAGTCCCCCACAGACAGAATATGATATGTATAAAAATACAGTATGTATGTGCCACAAAAATTAAAATATACAAGACTTTTTAACGTACCAATGCTTACTTCATGATTCCTTAATTCAGGGATACAGAAATATTTTTCAGGATTTCAAAATAGCTTTTTAACTTTTTAAAAAGATAATACTAAATAAAATAATCCATCTGAACAAGGGACACACCAATAACCCTAACAGAAGTCAAGAGGAGTCCAATCTGGACTACACAGCTAGTACAAGGCCAGCCAAGATCCACACAAGACCTTGTCTTTCAAAGAAAAAGAAAAAGAAAAAAAAAGAAACTGACACGGTGGCTCAAGCTTGTAATTCTACCACTAGGGAAGAAGAGGAAGAACCAGAATTCAGGGCCAACTTGGGCTACATAAGACCCTATTTCAAAATAAGCAAACAAGCAAAATCACGTAGAATATCATTTCAGGTATTGGCTGAGAAAGTCTACGGGATAATAAGATTTATTCATAACCATGTTAACTAATTGGAATTCCTGTAATTCTGAGAAATTACGGTTTTTTGGTAAAGGCCTAATCTTTTCAAAGAGCTAAGACAAAATGTCTGTATATATGCCTGGGATTTCATTCAAAAAGCACCCAATGGAGGCAGTTACATGATTTAATACATTTAACTAAACTGTGATAAATGTTGAAGCAGGGCAGAATGCACATACAGGCTCATATTCCATAATACAAAGCCTACCAAAAAGTTCATCAGTAATTTAATATTATCTAAAGAAAGCAGATAGTTTAGCAAGTAATCTAAAGTATCTAAAGAGGAATGGGTATAAAACAGCTAGAGTGATTGAACTTTATGTTTTACTTAAAGGTACTCAGTACTTTTTTAATGCTATGATAAACAAAACTTGCTTTTGACAAGATATTCAAACTACCCTTATTTTAGGTCAAGATGTCATCTAGGGCCAAGACCTCTAGAAATAAGGGATAGTATAGCTTATGCTGCTTAAAGGAAGTGCATATCCTGAGAAGCGCCTTGCTGAAAACGTTATGGTTTTACTTGTACAAACTAGAGAGCTATGAAGTCACAGTACAGTTGGTCAGCAGTAAAGTCTGCCCTTTCAGGTAAGCCAAGAAATATAACTTATGTGCATTATACTTGTTTGTACTCATGTGAATTGGCCAAATTACCCTCAAAAAAACAATAGCAGTAGAAGACATACTTAACATGTTTGAGGCTTCATTCAATCCTCACAAAAAAAAAAAAAGTAACTAAATAAATGCAGTAACTCTCTCTAAGTCTAATAAACAATAGCATAAATACACTGACACATTCTCCCAATTATCTTAGGGCAGGAACTCCAACTTCTGAAATTATATGCCCTCCGATATTCAAAGAAAGACTCTCCAAACAACCTGATTATTAAGGGACTATTCTGCTTGGCTTAAGACCCACAGCCCTTTGTAGCACCCTGCAGAGCCACTAGAAATCAGAAAAGGCAGTGAATCTGAAAAATATACAATTCTTTACTTCCTGCCTAAAAGAAAACTTGCTACCCCACCTAACTTTTCACACATTTAAATCTTTTGCCAGTCACAGCCTAACTGGTCAAATTAAATAAGCCTTAATTGCCTCCCATGTAAGTGTACCATCACTAGAGTTACATAGACTCTTAACTTAGATGATACAATGTCTACAATGCCTGCCATTCAATTGGGAGCTCTTGTTACTTTTTACCAGGAAGTATACTTCAGTGGCCAATTCAAATAAGATACAAATTATTTTTAAAGTGTCTACTGAATACAGTGTACCCATGACTTGAGTACAGTGGATAAAAAGTCTGGACATATGCTCAAGGCAGGACACAGATGGCCTGTAGTATGGGCTACTGGGGGTGCTGAAGCAGGAGGAAGGCCGAGACAAGAGGATCGGCTTGAGCCCAGGAATTCCAACCAGCAAGACTTAAGTAAGACTCCATGCCCTTTCAAAAGCTCCTCCAACAAGAAAATGAATCGTTATATACAAGAAGTAGTATTAACAAAATAGACCAAAACTCAAAATGACAATTCTCTGACAGAACAAGCCCTTCAACATTTGAAATTACGATCCGCTCTATTTCCAAAAACTTACCTTTTTGCACCTTTCTTTTGCAGATTTGAAATTCAGATTCTCACAATCACTGGCCTCTTCTTCTGTTTGATTCAATAGCATACACATTAGAGTGTCTCTCTTGCTAGTAAAAAACACCAGTAGAAAGCAATCTATTCAGCTTTCTAACTATGAAAAGTACTAACCCAAAGTCAGTAGATAAATAAATGAATAAAAGCAAGGACCCTGAAGACTAACAGTACACCAAGCAACCAAACAGGAGTCCAACGTAACACCCCCACCTCCCACCATGTTCCAATGTAAATTTTAAGTAGCTGTTTTCAGGTATAAACAAATTCCTGTGTTTTGACAGGTCAAGGAATTTAAGAGTAAAGCATGAGCCAGGGTGTGGGATATGATGGGAAATGCCGGTCATCTCGGTACTTGGGAGAGGCTGAGTCAGGATGATTACAAGTTCAAGGCAAGCATGGACAACTTAACCCACACCATGTCTCAAAAAATAAAGGAAACAAAATCTGGAGAAGGCTGGGAATGTGTAGCTAGATTTGCAGAATGCTTGCCTAGCATGGAGGAGGCTCTAGGTTCAATCTCCAGTGCAGAAAAAAAGAATACATGAACACATCAAATACACTAAGCCATTTCCAAACAGGTGAGACACCAGAGTGTGTGTGCTGTTGCAGGAAACAGAACGGAGAGCCATGAATGGGAGTCTCTGCACTTCCTATCTGCAAAAGAAGAGAATAAAAAGGTTAACTCTAAACTGAAAACACATTATCTTCTTTACCTGTTTAAAGCAGTGCCTAGAACACAGTTTAAATCACAAGGTGAAAATATATTGGATAAGACAGAGGTTTGTAGGTGAACTCAACCTTCAAGTCAAAACATAAATTTAACTGTAATCACAGTCCCACAGTTATCAGAGATTCAATCCCTACCACTGGCAAAGAAAGTCATACGAACATTTGTAAACCCACCACTTTGATAGAAAAGGTTCAAAAAACAAGGGACTCATCCCGTCTTCAGTATCTCGTTAAGTTATAAGTAAAATTAGCAAAAGGTACCTCCTTATTGAAGCGTGATCCTCCGAGAAACTATTTCCAGGAGTTCTTAATAACAGTAAAGAGGGTTCATTAACTCGGGGCTCTTCCTCTTCTAACAACTGACAGGTAACCTTGGGGAAGCCCAAAGCACACACCCCTTTCTTCAGCACCGCTAAAGTTAAAGGTTGATCTGAGGACAGGCAAATGCCTCAGCAGCACCTCTCCCTCCCCCGCCCAGCACTCGGTTCTCTGTGGGGTGGGGGTGGGGGTTGGGGGGGATCCATCTGCATTTTGCATTAACCCATCTGCCCCAGTGCGCTCGCCAGAGGGTCGCCAAGGGCTGGGGACGAGGAGGCGGGGATGTGCCAGCCATCTGCACCCGCGCGCGTCCCCAGCTGCACACCTGGGGCCGGGCCCGCCCTCCGGGGCCGCGCGCGTCTGCCCCACGCGGAGCGCGCCCCACGGAGAGAGCGGCGCGCAGGACCCGAGGGCGGGGCGGGAGCAGCCGGGGTTCTGCGCTCTCCCTCGCGGCGGAGCGGACAGCTTGCTGTCGGGGGCCGGCGGTACCTTTTAGACAGGTCCATGAGGACCCCAGAGAAGAGCTTCTCCCCGAGGCGGAACGACACGACGAGCGCGTCCTCGATGATGTGGTCCAGCGTGACCCGCACCTCCGAGCCGGGGATGAGGTGCGACACCGCTGAGTCCCCGCCCGCCGGCGGCACGAGCACCGGGGCTGGCGGCGGCTGCAGCGCGTCCTCGGGCTGCTCCGGGGCGGCCGGGGGCTGCTCGGGCGGCGGGACCGGGACAGCCGCGGGCTCGGGCGGCTTCGCCTCCTCAGCCTCGGAGCTGCCGGCCAGCTCCCCCGGCGGCGGCGGCGGCGGCGGTGGCGGCAGCGGCTGCTCGTCGGCCTGAGGGGCGGACTGGCGCCCGTCGGCCTCGCCGTCCGGCACCGCCGCCTCCGTGGCCGTGACCGGGAGGGGGGTGCCGGCCTCGCTGCCGGGAATGGGCTCTAGCTCCGGCTCGGCCTCGCCGGCGCCCCCGTCCCCGGGGGACGCCGCGGTCGCCGCTGCCTCAGCAGCCACGGCCGCCATTTTCTCGCTGGTTTCTCCCTCCTCCGACTCGGGCTGCGGCGGCGGCGGCAGCGCGGCTGGGATCCCGAGGCCTTCCCCTCCCTCCCGCTAACACTCTCGTCCCGCCCTTTCCCTGATGCTCGTGATTGGCACCGCGCCATTGGTTCCACCTTCCACCCCCTTCCGCACTTCTGTCAACCCATTGGTCAGAAGGAGCCGTCTGTCGCGGTCTGCGTCCCGCCCCCTCCCTGAGAGTAGGAACTTCCCATTGGCCAGTTGAGTTGTCAAGTGGCGAATCTAAAAGGAGTTTGGGGGGCGGGCTGAAGGATGGCAAAAGCGGCGCCCTGTGCTTACATCCCGTATCTATTGGTTAGGAGGGAAAATACCGCTTTAGGATTGGTTTGTGTTCCTGCTCATACTCGGCCTGTTCTTCGGAGGTGGGAGATGGGAAGGAAACGCGAGTCGTGCCAGTTCTTTCAAAGACTCCCCAAGGGAGGAATAGCGGGAGAATGCAGAAGGGGAACCACTTCCCAAGAATCTTTGCGCAGAGATCCTTAGAATAAATGTTATTTCTAGGCGTGGATTTGCTTGTGGCCAAGTGTGGGCATAACAGGCTTCTGTGGGAAAGATAACTGAAGTTCCAAAATAATCCTGAAAGACTTTTTGAGTGCCTATTCTGCTAGTCAGATTACGAGGCGCTGGAAATAGGACGACATGCAAGACATTCTTCATAACCACATGACAGGAACTCCAGCATGCACACAAGCAGTTTTAACCTGCTTTCACTTTTTTAAAAATAAAGGACTAATCTCTAGGGACCTGCTAGTTTCAAAAAAATAAAGGAAAATTCTAACAAGAAGACAGACAACTGACATGCTAAGTTGACTGAAGTACTTAGGTCCACATAAAGAATTCACTGTTGAAGTCTTTCCTTTCTTTGCCCTTTTCCTTGCTGTGTACAGGGAAAAAAAAAAAAAAATCCATCTATGCATAGCTGCCCATCGGACAGCACTTGGGTGCCACAGATAGAAATGGCAAAATCCTAGTCCACCCCGACTTAATACTGTTTCAGGATAAACTCAGCTACAGAGAGAGACCCATCTCAAGAAAGAAGAAATGAGTGGTAAGGGGTCCCTCCAGTGTCCTGATGTCCTTGCTTTCCTTTCGGGTTTTTTGTTTTGCTCTTTGAAACAGGGTCTCTGGCTTGCCTGGAACTCACGGAAATCGGCCTGCCTCTCCCCGCCTCCCGAGTGTTCTGTTTCAAGACTAATTCTGTTTTAAATCTGTTAAGTCTAGAAGGAGCCACTGTATTCACTCCCTGCGAATTGTTTCTCAGTCAGTCCTTTCTTGTAGGAGCGATCAGAGACACTGAGAACATCTACAAAAAAGAAAGAAGATAGTTATTAATGTGGAGGGAAGGATGAAAAGCTGAAGATTAATTGAATAGCATATGTCAATTTCTAGTACAATCTTACATGATCCTTGCAATTAGACAAGTACTATTATACCCATTGTATTTGGAAACTGAGGCGAAGGGGTTTCTCATGTCATCTAGCTAATAAATTATACAGTCATACGTTCAGTTTTTTTAATAGAAAAGACAAAATGACAATAAACAAATATTAGCCAATGTTCTCTCTATTTTGAGTCTAGCACTTCTGAGAAAAGTAAAAGTCCAATAGAAGATGCCAGTCAAGGAGAATTCAGAATCTTCCTGTAAGAGAATGGGGGGGGGGGTGGAGTTTGTTTAGAGATCTCTGTGTACCACTTATTTTCCCATAACCTCTCATTTAAAATCCCGTGTTCTGGGGGTTAGAAAGATGGCTCAGCACTGAGGACCATGTGCTACTATTGCAGAGAACCCCAGATGGTTCTAGCACTAAGATCAGGTGGCTCACAACTGCCTGTAGCCCTAGCTCCAGGGGATTCAGTGCCCTCCTCAAGCCACCTTGTGCACCAAACCACTCTCAGGCTGAAATGAATATCTGAAAGTAGATAAATAACCACGCATGGTGGTGCAGGTTTTAGTGAAGGAGACAGAGACAACTGGGTTCTCAGTTCAAGGCCATCTTGGTTTATATGGCAAGTTTTAGACTGGGTAGAGCATCTATCACAATGAGACCCTATCTTAGTAAACAATTTTTTAAACCCACTAATATGTTTTAGCTTTCTTTGCAGATGAAAACCGTGTCTTCCTCAAAAAGAAAAAAAATCTGTGCTTTCTAACGTGCACAGGCATTGTTTTTGATACCTAGCAGTAAGAAAGCCAAAAACATCTTTTATGGGGATTGCATTACACTACATTAAACATACACGGGTCTTGCCTTACAGAATTCTCATTATGAAACTACATCTATAGTTCACCAGAATCAGCTAATTAAGCGATAACATGTAGTCTGTGGAGCCATGGCACCCTGAATTCTCACCCCGTGTAAATCTCCCACAGTGAGGAAAATAAGACTCAGGTCCTGGCACCTCATTACTTCTCAACGTAATTACAAAATTCAGCGGTGACCAGTTTAAGCCTCTGGTTTCTCACAGATTGTGGCATACGTGACCCCCCAGAGCCACTGGTCCCACCATGCAGCTCAAGAGACTCTACTCACCTCTGTTCCCTTCGGGTCAGCTCTTCTGCTTTGCCATCAAGATCCTCTCTCCAGTCCCATTCTGTCTAGTCTGGTCTCTACAAATCCTCAAGCCTTCTGATACCAGGAAGTCTGCATCTTTCTCCTATCCATTCAAAAACACCGAAGGACTACTGCGCACCAGTAACTGCAAACAGCAAGACAAGCAGAAGGCATGCCATAAAAATATTCAAAAAATAAAAATAAAAAATTGGTAACTGCCCACTTGGGCCTATTTTCTCTAATTGGTGAGTTATAAAAATAACAAGACGATAAAAGATTCCGAGATTCTATAAGAGAAATAAACGGGCTGGGGTAATAAAGTAGATTAACAAGGCAGAAGAATGCACCCTTTAGAGAAGATGGGTACACAAAGGCCTTTCTGAAAACAGGATGCTTTAGGATGCAAAGGAACAGACAATGCCAGCTCTTTGCATTGCTAGCTGAACATTCAGGTCACAAAAGAAGAGCAGTCTCTTAAAGCCCCAAGGCCAAAAAGGGCTTCAGCCGGTCAGAAAGAGAAGAAGACCATTGGTGGTTGAAGACTATAACAAAGAGGATGAGTAGGTAAAAGGAGGTTGGAAAAGAAAACAGGACCCAAATCATTATGCTTTGTAAGAGACTCCCTGTGAGAACACCAGATCTGGCAGCGAACCTGGCTCTTACATTTGCAGACATAACCCAGGCACTTCTGCCACCAGGATCCTTCTGGACTGGAATTGTCATGGAGAGATCATTGATAGTCAAGTGCTGTAGGTCTCCAGAAATAGGTGGAAGGATGGATAAGTAGGTGGAGGCTTGAATGCATGTATAGGTGGGAAGAATAAGACATCCATCAAGAGTGGCTGCGCTCCAGAGGGGTGGTGTGGACTGGGCATTGTGTTACCATAATGGCTTAGCTCTGTGTTGTGGCACAGCCCTGGGGAAGATGTGGGTCCTCCAGCCTGGTTGGTAGCCCGGCTATTGCAGGTGTGCAAAACCTCTGAATGGAAGTTTTGTTAATGTGCAGCACTTGGATAATGACCCTCATTTAACATCTGTCTGCCACCATGGTTTAACATTTCATTATGCTCTTGGGCCCAGTGAGCATCTAGGCAGATGTTGCTGCCCATGGAGATGTGTTGCCAGGCATCAAGGACCCTGCACCCATGACTTCTCCTCCACTGGACATGAGCAACATCCCCTGGAAGCCAGAGATTGCAGAACACACATACCCGCATCTCCTCAAGGAGAGGAGGAGAATCCATTGTTACCTCTCTACTGTGAGACGACTCCATTAGTAGCCACTGACAGCATGGACAAAATTACCACGGTGAAAACTAAAGCTACCTACAGCATCATGAATGATCTCGCCACAAGTCTGCCCTAGGAAAGCGTTTGGCATTTTGTGGAACAAGCAGGGCTAAGAGATAACTTGGCTATACACACACAGCACAAGGGCCTTGCCACTGCGACCAGTAGCTCTGAAGGGCAGAAGCACTCGCTAAGTTAAAGCCGCAATGTTCACTCCACCACACAAAACACTCCTCATCCAATAAGCAGAAGTCCACGGGCTGCTTCCTCTCCAGCCTAATCTGGCCCAAATCCTAGCACCACGGACCATGGAAATAGGAATGCTAAGAATTCATCAGATAAACAGCCCCTTTAGAGCAAGACCATTCTGATTGAGGAGGTTTTGCCAGCCAGCCCTCCAAAGGAGCCCAGAGCTCTCTCCCAGAGGCTGAGACATAACCAGACCACCTAAGTAGCTAAAGATCCAGCAACCTTCAAAGTGCCCAAAAAGGATGCCTCAGCGATAGAAGGGGAAAAAAATCAAACACTGAACCCACAAGCTCAGACCCCATGCCTTGAGTATGTTCACCTTCATGCTTTCTAGAAGGCTTTGAACAGTCCCAGGGACTCTGCTGATTAATCTCAGCTCAGAAATAGGGATGCCATATATTTAAGTGGAGGCTTGAGTGACACTCCTCGAAGCAATTATCCCTTGCGAACAAAGTTGTTCTGTGCCGGATTGAAAAAAAAAAAAAAAACGTTAGCTGTGCTGATCGAGGGACCTTGTGACCCATTTTTGTATCTTTTGTCCTAGAGAGGGACATTAAGCCTTGCCTTCTGAGTAAATAGTGCTTACACAATTCCCAAACCTAGACTTCTTGATTCTTTTCCCGTGAGCATCCTAAGCACCGGCAGACATGTGCACCTACTAACCTGCACAGCTGTGGCCTCCTGATGTTTTCTAGCCCAGTCAGCAGGACTGACCCTATGTGAGAACCGGGTAGAGCTAACAGCCAGACTTGGTTAGACCCAGGCTCTGCACACTGAAACTAGAGGCTGTGTGTTTTTATTAGCCTGATGGGCCTCTGCAGTTGGTGCCTTGCTATTAAATGTCACAGAACAAATACTAGGCTCACAGGGCCTCTCTTGCAAGTGAAATGAACTTAACTCCAATTTGGTCAAATACTTCCTATAGGAAAAAGCTGGGTCTACTAAGTGCGTATTGGTAAATACATCCTAACTGGGCTTGTTGTAGTTTTGTGTTTTTTATTCCTAGAGCTTGAAGCTCATTCAGGCTAAATATGCACTCACTAAGCACCTGTAGGTGCTGGATATATATTCTTAAGAGTAAAGATGGCAAGGAAGTAGGTAAAGTTGAGGTTCACTTGAAATCACCTTATTTTGATTTCCTTATTTAGGTCAAGGTCTGGGATTTTGGTTTGTGAGAGGAAGATGAAAAATTCAGATCTTTCCTATAACAAAAACATTTTCCACCAAATGAGCCACATGCTTTGTGTCACACACCTCACTGAGGAGAGAAAACAAGCAAATGCCTTTTCCTCTTTTTCCCTGCTGTGCACAGGCTTATTGTTTTGAACACTGTCACAAATGCTTGCTGGATTTTGTTTGGGGCACTAATATGTTTACTTAATGAGCTAACCTCACAAAGAAGCCCTGGAGTCTAAAATTGTCATAAAAATTAATCTATCTGTGTTATCTCTTGTATTGACAATAAGGATCCTTGCTACTGCCTCAGGGGGAGGGAGGGAGAAAGTTAGAGAGACAGAGAGGGAGTGAAGGAGGGAGGGAGGGAGAAGGTAGTGTGGGGGGGAGGGGAGAGGGAGAGAAAAGGTGGTGTGTGGGGGGGAAGGGAGAAGGAGAGAGAAGGTGGTGTGGGGGGGAGAGGGAGAGAGAGGGTGGTGTGTGGGGGGGGGGGAAGAGGGAGAGAGAAGGTGGTATGGGGGGAGGGGAGAGGGAGAGAGAAGGTGGTGTGTGGGGGGGAGGGAGGGAGTTAGAGAGACAGAGAGGGAGGGAGAGAGAAGGTGGGGGTGACAGAAAGAGAGGGAGATCCAGCTGGGGCTAAGCGTGGTAGCCTATCATACCAGAGCTAGAAGCCATGGGATCAGGAGCTCAAGGTCCTCTTTGACTTCACAGTGGGTTCAAGGCCAACATGTCAAAAACAAGACCCCGTTACACAGAAGAAGGAAAAGCCAGGCCTAGTGATACACACAGCACTCAGAAAATAGAGTCAGAAGGATCAGAAGTTCAGAGTTCAAGGCCAGATTGTAAAGCATAGGACCCTGTCTAAGTAAGAATCAAAAAAGAGGTCCAGATGACTAGAGCAAAGCCTCATGGTTCCCACCCATAACTTCAGTACTCGGGAGAATACAGGAGGAGGCTTCAGACAGGTTGGAATTCCAGACTAAGCTAGGGTACCAGCTGGTCCTGACTGCCACAGACTTTAGTTGCAAACCCTGTGGGGTGCTATATTATTGGCCAAGTCTCAAGAATGTCCAAACTTCAAGGCTGAACCTGTGTCTGCTTCCACCCAGCCTCTCTCTAGCTGTACACAATCTCCATGATAAATCATTTTATCTGTTTCTTCAGTTATAAACTACTTTTTAAATATCGACTCTTAAAGATGAATAAAGATTCATCTTTAACTATATTTAGGCATGTGCATTTATATGTAGGTCTGTACACACGAGTGCAGATGCCCTTAGAGGTCAGAGGCATTGAATCCTGTGGAGCTGGGGTTACAAATGGTCCTGACACGGGTGCTAGAAACCAAATTCAGGACCCCTGGGAGAGCAGCAAGTGCTCTTAAACACTGAGCCATTTCTCCGGGTCCTACATATTTTCATATAATAACTACCTATCATGAGAATTTGGTTGTGTGTGTGTGTGTGTGTGTGTGTGTGTGTTCACCATGAGCCCGCAGAGACCAGGAGAGAGCACTAGAGCCTTTGGAGGCCAGAGGAGGACATGAGATCCCCTGGTACTGATGTTTACAGATGGTTGTGAGTGTGAGCTGACACTGGGATGCTGGGAACTGAGGAACTGATCCCAGATCCTCTTCAAAAGCATCCCATGCTCATGAACACCAATCCATCTCGCCAACCCCAGGATTTGATTTCGCACCTTTTGCTTTTTTGAATGACGTAACATATATTTTCTTTTGGGTGTATTTTGGAATACACACTATGTGTATTCCAGGCCAGACTGAAACTTTTGGTGATCTTCTTGCCTCTGCCTCCCAAGCACTAGGATCACAGGACCATCCTCCCATGCCTACCTGCATAATATTAAGTGTATAACATAGACCTCCAATCATATTATGAGTTATTTTAAAAATACTAACTTATTAACAACTCAGTCCAGTTGGTGTATCTTGGCTTAATCATACATGGTTGCTACTGGACCCTGCCCCCACCCCAGTAATGAAACCTGGGAAAGACTTCTGAAAACAAAAGCCCAAACCCTAGGGTGTTGGCTCACAGAGGGGGAAATGCTTAAATATGGATTAGGGCTTATTTTATTTTCTCTGGGCATGCTTACTCTGGAAATTGAGTAATACGGAGAAGACAACGTGGGGGCAGAGACCAGGGTAAAGGGAATAGCTCTAAAGACTCATGGGACATATGAGGCAGACACAGGGGTGCAGTGAGGTGTTCCTCTGTGCCTGAAATGACTTCTGTCTGGAAGCCGGCATTTCTGTTCTAGAATTAGTCTACCTGCTCTCGAATGGAATGGGTAAAGCTACGCTCCTGGTGACTCTGTGATTCTCAGCGCACTTTGGAATCCAAGAATCTGCTGAAGCTGTCTGGACACTTGGTATGAACCCATAGAGATAAGGTAGAAACAACCAAGCCAGGTGTGGCACCTCACACGTGTGGTCCCTGAGCCTGGGAGGCCAAGGAACTAACAGGAAACATTGGGGGCCATTCATAAGTCTAGTCTATGATCTTGGCCTAGATACTGGTTACACAGGTTGTGTTAGGTTTTTTTATAAGGCCAGCTTTTCTGTCCTGTGTACCTTTCTGCGGGTAAATTACATTGACTATAACTGCCAGGGCCATCACTTCTTGAACAACAGTCACGTATTTGGGACTGTAAATCAGGACTTTGGCTTAATTCCGTCCTCTTGTACAGGGTGGTTATCGAGGCATTAACACGGATGATGTCCCTTCTGAATGCTCAACGAGGGAAGAGTCCTTTGTGGTGTTTGACTGACTTGTCACTGAGCCACAGAGGGGAGCCCAGATTGAACAACATTTTTGATGTGTCTATGAGCATGTTTTAAAAAGGGATTAGCATTAGAAGACAGCCTTCCCTGGTGTCCCTGGGTATTACCTAGCCCTTGAAAGGCTTGATAGTTAAGGAAAGGAAGAATCCACCTTTGCACTGCTTGCCTGCCTGCTGGATCTGAGACACCAGTCTTCCTTGGTTATTGGACTGGCGTTTATACTAATGGCTCCCTTTTTGGTTTATAGGCCTTTGTGTACAAACAGTATTAGCTTTTCTAAGTTTCCAGCTTGCAGGCAACCAGGTAGGGTGACTTTTTTGCTTCTATATCAAACAAGGTAATTGTTTTAAATTGTCCAGACTGGTCTCAGACTCCTTAGAGGTCTGTGGACAGCTTCTTGGAGTTGGTTCCCTTCTAATTTTATGTGAGTTCCGAATTAAACTCAGGTTGCTAAGCAAGAGCTTTACCTAATGAGCCATCTCATCAGCTCCACTGTTTTTTTTTGTTTTTTTGTTTTTTTGTTTTTTTTTTTGAGGCAGATTCTCACTCTATAGCCTAGGCTAGTCTGGAACTCATTATATAGCCCAGGCTGTCCCCTGCCTCTTGGAGAACCTCCCAGTGTCCGTGCTGGGATAATAGGCGTGAGCCACCAAGCCAACATCAGTTCCCTTGAGAATCCTGACTAATGTGGACACTTACAACATCATGTGACTACTGACTGAATTCTGCTCCTGGGTGTTAGTCAGAGGCAGCCCACAGCTAACGGTCACAGGAGCCTGCTCTGAAGGACAGTTTGAAATGTGCCGCTACCTCCACAAGACCAAGCTGAGAAAGAAGTATAAGTAACAGAGAAGCCACATTCTAATTTCACAAGCAGTAGCCTGTCACTTCCCTGAGAGAGAAAGTCCCAGGAAAGGGGAGAGGATCCCACAAGGTATCCAGTGAGAGCCCAGGAACAAGAGGCAGAGCTCATCAAGATCCCTTCCTTCAGGAGCATGGTGTAATGTAAGGTTTAAACAACGTTAGGAAGGGATAGTTCAAATTCCCCTCCCCACATACCTCTGGGAACTGTTCAGAGCAGCTGATGCTCCTGAGACTACCCTCTTCCTGTGCTTCCTGCTTTACAATAGCATAGCCTCACTCAGACCAGCAGATGCAAAGGGGCCAGCACACTGCACAGATAAAAACTGACAACGCTCTCCATAATGAAAGCCACAGTTAACTTTTGGCGAAGCACTTACTGTGTGCCAGGCAGATGCAGCCACCAGGTGAGCTTAAGAAAAAAAATTAAGCACTGTAAACTGTTGGCACTATCCTGAGACTCCTTCATAGCCCGGGTGTTATTTCCTCCTTTCCACCACGCTTTGACTGAGTGCACACATGCATGTGCACACGCACGTGTACACATGCTTTAAAATAATATCACCATCATCACCAGACTTAATTTACTTACTTAAAACTTTTATGCGGTAGCCACAGCTGGAGCCTGGGCCCTCTGAAGAGAGACACTGGTGTGGGTTTTCACAAGATGGTCAGTGAATTCCTGATAGGGAGACTTGGTGAATACAGTCTCTTTCCAGAGGTCAGGGGTCAGGTAGCGTCAGGTTTTAGAGATGGCATCAGAGGTGGATTGGCAAAGCTGCGCCGGGTGGCAGTGCAGCCCCTGGTTGATGTTTACCAGTCATCAATACCAGCAGTTTCTTGGGCACACAAGCAGGCCAGTGCCAGTGCCTCTGAGGCAGAGATGAGGTCCACTTGCATAGTCAAAGTAGCCTGCCACCTTACACAGAACAGAGTGGGGCTTGCCAGTCTCCACACAGGGATGATGGAAAGGAAAGCTTCGCCAAGAGGATGGTCCCTCAGATAGCAGTGGCTACACCTTGGAGCACTTGGCACCAAGACCAACTTAACCACTGTAGTTCCCAATAGCCACCAAAGGACTTACACCTGGTTCTCTGGGTAGCCTGTGCCTGCTTCTGCACTGGCAGGATCTTCAGAACCTCGTTCTTTAGGAATGTGACCAAGAAAAAGCCAATAACCTTGGATTCCTTAGTGGGCAGGGAGAACAGGTAGAGCTCCCCCAGGGACTTGAACTTCATTCCTTGGCCAGGCATCACACCACTGTGGCGAGGATCCACTTCTTGTCTTGGCTTTATCTCCAGGAGCCCCTCATCCGGATCCTCTGGGCCCTCCCTCGACACTGGCATCTTCTGGGTGTTTTCCCAAAGAAGAAGGCGCCACACATGTACTTTTGTAATGCCTTGTGTGTCCCAGTCTCAAACTCAAAAGTTCAAGTGATTCTTCCGACTAAGTCTGTGGGGTGTGTGACAACATGTGGCTGCTGTACCAACACAGCCCCTCTTGAAATTGTTTATTTATATATTTTTTGTTCTTACGTGCAGTGGGAGCAGATGTATGCCGTGCTACATGCATGCATCGCAGGACAACCTGCAGGAATAGGTTCCCTCTTTCCCTCGTGTATTGCTTGGGAATTTAACTCAGGCTTCCAGGCTTGGTAACAGGCTCCCTTACTCCTTCTCACAGGTCTTCAGTGCACTCTTGGCTTGCTTGCTTCTAGACTCCCCTATTCTGTGTACACGGTGCTTTGCCTGCAGATGTTTTTAACTTGACTTTTTAAGCCGGGGATCTGGAGATAAGTCACACTTTCCACCGAACCTTCTGCAAGGCTGGTTAAGTGATTAAAACTTCAATGATGGCACCGGGGAGATGGCTCAGAGGCTAAGAGCACACACTGCACTTGGAGAGGACCTGGGTTCAGTTCTTATCACCCACGGGATCTGACACCCTCTTCTTGGCCTCTTTGGGAACCAGGCACAAAGGTGGTGCACCTACACATGTGCAGGCAAACACCCATTCACAAGGAAAGGAAAAACTTCAGTGATTATGGAGAGGCTGTAATGTTGCAAGTTCAAAGCCTAATTACAATTTATTTTGACCCATCTTTAGCTCCTAAATTTAGCCTCTTAAATAAAGATCCCTTGCTTACCTCTGTACCTGACCTAAAATTTGTGTGCTTAACAGGAAACAGACAGACAGACAAACAAACAAACCTTTTAGAATGTGTTAACTTAACCCTAGTTTCTGCCACCCAAAAAGCTAAGCCTGTCATCAGACATCTGAAACCTAATGGCTGAGATGTCCCTGCTCCGCTATAACCCGCCCACTCAATGTTTCCACCACATACTTGTGAGAGTACTACACCCTAACCACTGGACCACCAGGGACACTACCACGGCGACCAGAATCCATGTTCCTGTGTCATAGCCACTTATAGTTGGCTTCAGAATAAACTCTTTCATATCCTCTTGGAGATGAGAATTTTTGTATGACAATCCCAGAGATCCTACTCTGGGGGACCTGTGTCTCCACTACCCATCTTGGCTTGCTGGAGAGACTGACGACTGGGGCTGTAGTTCAGTGCTAGAAGGCAGCCAACATGTGTGAGGCCTTAGGTTTATTCTCTGGTGCCACCAAGATTAAATAAATAAACAAGTGGAACTGTCAGGCCAGGCGTGGAGGAACATGCATGTGACCCTAATACTCAGGAGGAGGATGGAGACAGGAGGGTCAGGAGTTTAAGACCAGCCTCAGCTACCAATGTGTTTCGGGCCATCCTGGACTTCATGAGATCCTGTCTTGAAAAAGAAAAAGGGAAAAATGTAAAAAGCTATACGCAAGCCTGGCAGTGGTGGCACAGGCCTTTAATTCCGACTCTCGGGAGGCAGAGGCAGATTTACCTCCGTGAATTCAAAGCTAGCCTGGTCTACAGAGGGAGTTCTAGGATATCCAAGGCTACAGACAGTGGAAAAACAGCAGCAACAACAACAAGCTATATGCAAACAGCTCTACATAGAAAAGACCCCTGTGTGGCCAGAAGGGTGGATTAGTGAGTAATAATACTCCCTATAAAAGCCCAAGGACTGGAGTTCCATCCCTAGAACCCACGGCAGAAAGAGAGAGCCAAGTCTCAAACATCAGCCTTACAACATACGCACACACGCGTGCAAACACTAAGTACAGTGAAATGCCAAAAGTCCCATAGAACTTTAAACACAGTCTAGATTTTATTTAAAGAAAAAAGCCTGTGAAATCTGCTCCGGTCACCGCTGCATCTCTTGTAGGCTGCACAGAGCCTAAGAGCCTGGCTGCCATACAGGAAACTTTCACAACATTGGTAGCGTTAACTGTGGGTGTGCTTTCTGTCCAGGTACATGGCTCCAGTGTCCTAACTGTCCACGTCTTCCACAGTGAACATGGCTTTCTTAGGGAGGAAATACACAGAATGCTTGGAATGTGGCTCAGTGGTAGAGAATTTGCCTTGCTGTGCTGATGGCCCAGGGTTCTATAGGAAGCTGGGGGATGGGGGAGAAGGGAGAGATGGGAAAAGGAAGAGGGGAAAGGTGGAGAAAATAGAGCCTGGGCTAGGCTTGGTGGTACAAGTCTGAAACCCCAGCATTTGTGAGTTAGAAGTAAAAGGATCAAGGCTAGCCCTGCCTACAAGAGAGCCTGTCTCAAAAACAAAGTGGGGGAGTGCCCTGAGGTCATCTTACAGCAGGAGAACCCCACATCTGGTGCCTGAATAAAAAGTCCGGGAGAGTGACTGGGTTCCCCGAATCTCCTTGATCTGACTCATAGGAGAGATGAGAAGTGGGAAGGGAGTGGAGGGAGGGTGGTGGTGTGCTGTGGGGAGTGGAGAAGGGTCCAGCTGCCTGCCCCTGCATTTCTGTGGGTCACAATACATCCTCTGCTGTGGTAGGTTGGCTGGATGAAGGAGAGAAGCATGTCCCAGAATAGCTTTGCAACGACTCTAAATGATTCATACAGCACATTTCCCCTCCAGCAGAGGCAAGGCCTGGGTCTTAGCTGTCTCTTTCGGGCTGCTTTGGAGGTGGCCTCGCTGCTGCCCCTGGAACCTTTAGAAGCAAACCCCTTTCTCTAGAAACTGGCCATTGTACTAGGTCAAAATCCACATTCCTAGCCCACCCCAATCCACGGACGTGGAGGAAGCCAGCAACAGACAAGCAGATTTAGATGTTTCTTTGACCTTGAGGCGGTTAACTCGGTGGAACTATCATGCGGAGCCCAGCAGAGATCTGGAATAAAAGAGGCGAGACCTTAGAGGCCTGTTGGAGCTGTACTCTTTCGTTCAGCTTTGGTCACCATAGTGACTTCATTCTGAGGCCGCAACCCTGCTGTTATTTCTTCATATTCATTCATAATAAGACCACCCTTGAGTTCTCTGCCCACTGGGGAAGCAAGTACCGGATGCACTGGAGGCTAATGCAAACGGGCCTTTAAGCAGTGTGGGGCCTAGGATGGTAGGACGGTCCTCTGCTGGGCAGAGGGGCAAAGGTCAGAGCTGGGGTGGGGGGAGGCGGATTCACACGCCTCTGGGTCCCAACCCCTCAGTTTAGAGGGACTTGGGACACGAGAGTTCCAGCTCTGTGGCACCGCCAGGTTTGAGGCAGAAGCCCTGAGCCCTGGCCTCGTTCCCATTGCATTTGGTCAGCATAGATGCACAGGGCCCGTCAGATTGCCTGGCTCTTGGCCTTTTGTGCCAAGCTGGGTTCATTCTTAGCAGAATTTGCACAGGTTGTGGCAATCAGATCCTAAGCCTCTCATAAATGGCCTCAACTGGAACTTTTGTAGCTAAAGACCCACATCTGACGCAGATTTGCAAGTGAATTGACTCATTTCATTCTAAAAATTATAACGCTCTTTAAAAGTGAGAAACCTGGCTGTAGGTCACCATAGCTCAAGCTGCAGGGACATGATAGCCCAAGCCTGTAATCTCCACATTAGGTAGGTTTTAGAGGACCAGGATTCAAGGTCGTCTTCGGCTTGGGAGGCTGTTTAGATACTCAAGAACCCGTCTCAAAAGAGGGTGGGGGTGAGGGCTAGAGAAGCTAAGAGCATAGTGCTGCCGGGTGGTGGTGGCACACTCCTTGAATCCCAGCATTTGGGTGTCAGAGGCAGGTGGATCTCTACAATCAAGGCTAGCCTGGTCTACAGAGAGAGTCCCAGGACAGCCAGTGAGTGCTACAAAGAGAAACCCTATCTTTAAAAAAAAAAAAAAGTTTTAAAATTTTAAAAGAAAAAAAAAAAAACGTTTTGCCCATGAGAGTTTGGATCTCCAGAACCCACTTAAATGACATTTAAGAGCTCAGGAGGCAGAGGTGAGGATCTTGGAGCAAGCTGTCTAGCTGATGTAGCCATCGGTAAGCTCTGGGATCAACTGAGAGAACTGTCTTGATGACTAAGGTAGAAAGCAATCAGAAATCAATCTTGGACCTTTACAGGCGCAGGCACATGCACATCTGTATCCACATAAAAGAGAACACTCAGAGACAAGCACACTACACACCCACAAACAAACAAAACAAAACCTGAGGCTTAGAGTCAGGAACAATTGGGAGTCATGACTTTTCAACAATACATGATTTTATGCACACACACACACACACACACACACACACACACACACACTTTGAGGGATGAAAAACAACCAGTATAAAGCTTTACCACAGTATGTGTGGATTGTGGAGAATTTTTTGTTTGTTTGTTTGTTTTGTTTTGTTCTGACAGTCTTTCTATGTAGCCCAGGCTGGCCCTAAACTTGGCATTCCCCCTGCCTCTACTTCCTGAGTAGGATTCTAGCCACTAGCCCTGGCCCCATCCCATTCTTTTTGTTGTTTATTTGTCTGTTCCTTCACTTGGCTTCTGAAACAGGCTCTCCCGTAACCCAGGCTGGCCTCGAAATCCTGGTACTTCTTCCTCAGCCACCCCAGCGCACTGTCAGGCTGGGCTGCAGGCCTCTCCTCATGGGTGAGGAGTGCCACGTACCTCATTCATCTAGGCAGTGCCTTCGGAGTCTCCAAGCTGTGTAGTCGTCAGTTCCTTACTGTATCACGTTACACGTGTTTATTTACCTTTCCTGAGCCCAGGAGATCGTGCTCCACATGGGGAAGATGACAGAGAGATGCGTGTGGACAACCATAGCACTGTGGAGTGGGCTTAAAGCCGTTTCTACTGTAGCTGTGGGTTTCTTCCCTGGTGCCCAACCAAACCTGCCCCCAAGGTCTTCTTTGATGTCAGGAACACCCAGAGGCGAAAGGTGAGGGGGTGAAAGATACATCTCAGAGCAAGACTGGTGCCAACAGAGCACAAAAAGACGCTTGTGTCATTAGCCACCAGCTAAATGCAAATTACAAGGAGACAGTGTACTCACTGGCTAGCTGTAGAACCTCCACAGAAAGACAAAGGGCTGGTTGAATGGAACACCCTGATGGATGGTCTGTATATGCAAATCCATTGAGACTGAACGCAGTTGGGTAGTGGCTTAGGCTGGGGTAAATTTGGAGATAGTGAACAGGTGAAGGCCTCTTTGGAGACCTGCTGTAGGCGATTAATCCATTCTAATCTCCCTGGCGGTAAGGCTGCCCCTCCGATACCCCTGAGTTATTACTTACTAAAATCTATATTCCATCTCTGCTTGCTACCAGTGTGTGTGTGGGGAGGGGGCTGGAGCTGCTCTTCCCAGGCTCTTACATGATTGGTACACTGTCGTTGGCAGCTCTCGAGCCTGTACTTCATTTCTTTCCTCAGCGTAGCCCACGAATCCTAAAGTTCCACCTCTGTCTCTCTGCCCAGCCATTGCTGCCGGCAACTTTATTTACAAGTCAGAACCAACTGTGGGCAGTGACCCTCAGCATCTCACATGCTGGGTTCTCGTGCAATCTGGGGAACCCAGTTAACAAAATACAAGCATTAAACCAAATCCACAACAGACAAGGCAAGTACTTAGCTACGTCACCAGCCGGAGTCAACACTCCAACTCTGTGTGTTGAGACAGGGTCTCAGTAAGTTATCTAGGCAGGCCTTGAACTCATGGTCCACCTGAATCGACTTTCAAAGTACATATTTCCTGCACCATCACATTATTCCTTGTCCTTATGGGCAATTTCTGAAACTTCCTCCTGCTATCTTCCCTTTGTTTTTCTGGAGGATAGAGAGTAAATATCATTTCCCTCCCTGGCAAAGAAATAGTTCATCATTTACATATGCCAAGTCCTCCTAGAGCCATGGACTAAATACATAGTTTTGGTCCAAATCCCTAGATATTTCCCATATGACATTCTGCATAGACCTGACTGGTAGGTGAGAAATGAAACTGCTCATTGATGGGGCAGTTGGAAACTCACACTCCCTTGAGTATCTTCATGAGTTCGTGGTTTTCCATGTGAGAAGCTCGCAGCAAGCCAGGCAACACAGCAGGTTTGGGACACACATCTCCCAAGAGCTTGCTGCCCATCTGAGGGCCACCAGAGGAAGGTGTTGATACTGTCCAGCAGTCTGACCAACGCTTGTTTCTCTGCCAGTCAAAGAATTAAAAAGCGAGAAAAATCTCAAGCGTGACAGGTAACAGTGAGGGTGTGGGTTAGGAAGCTCAAACACTTAGAAACACATGAGAATCCGATAGCATTGTATCTTGTTTTGTCCAGTCCGGTCATTGTCTCTTGGAGGCCTGCTCTTTTCTGAGGGGAAATGGTGGGGGAGTGGATCTGGGGCAAAGGGGAAGTGGTGCGGCAGAGGTGGGGAACTGGGAGGAGTGGAGAGAGGGAATATTGTGGTCAGGATGTATTGTATTAGAAAAGAATCTATTTTCAATAAAAAAAATGAATAAAAAATAGAAACAACAGAGGTGGGGAAAGGGCTTTTTTATTAGGGGTGAGGAAATGCACACACAGAAAGTACATGGAGAGAAAGACCATCCACGGGGTAGGGTATGGATCATCAGAAGCTGACGTTTCTTCAGGCTCTCCTTGAGGGGTGTGTGTTTTGAAGACATTGAAGGGTCTTCCTCTCCTAATTCAGGGTTGGTCAGTTTGAAGACAACTTGGATGGCTGATTGGCCCACGACTGTCTTGTAAACAAGTCCTGATCTGGCTTTAAACTTGTTCATTCAGTTCATCGGCAGGAGACCGGGCTAGTAGCAGAAAAGCCCACAAGGCCTGTATTCTAAACTTTCAGGCTTTTGCCTCAGGTCAGGAAGACAGGGAAGAAGCCAGCCATCTTGGAAGTTCTCCATCTTTATTACCTAGTCATGACCCTCTCCATATCTGTCAGCCTCTTAGGGAACTGGCCTAACTCCTAATCTCTCAGTATATGGCTGAGCCTAAGTCCACTAGCTGCCTAGTCACCAGGCTCTGAGCCAGACTGAAGCAGGCAAAAGGAGGATCCCTGCACTGGAGATCTGCCTGCTGCTGAAGCCCCAGACCACCAGTGTGGCTCTATCTTACTTGATTTGTACAAATGGGTATATCCTTCTATGGCTTTGGTTTTTTGATTTGTGAAATAAGGCATATGGGCCAGTTCTGAGGTGCCTGGAGCCAGGCCTATGTTCTAACACACACACACACACACACACACACACACACACACACCCTTGTGCAGCCTCAGAGTCCCTTTGAACTCACAGTTCTCAGTCTACCGCCTTCAGACCCAGGGTGGCATTCAGGCACATGTTCTGACCATTTGTCTGAATTGCTTTGTTTCCAAGTCCTACCTGACTATTCTGACTTACTCTGAGCCTCCAGGTTTGCAGTCACAGTAGGAATGGGAGCTATAAGAACATGGACATTAGCCAGACTCAGTGGTGCCAACCTGTAATGCCAGCTACTAGGGAGCCCAAGTCAGGAAACTCATAGCTTGAACATGCACTGGCTACATAACTTCAAAACCATCCTGGACTACATGAGCCTATGGCCCAGTCAGGAAAGTCCCTACCCCGTAAAAACAGGCACCTGATTCCAATCCCTTGAACCCAAGTTACAAAAGAAAAAAGGAGTCAGGTATCATAACAGGTTTGTAAGCCCAGCATTATAAACAGCCAGGATATGTTTGGTGGGGTGTTGTATGGTGCAGTGGGAGGGGTGCCTCTGTGGGCCCTTGCTGAGGCATCCCTTCCCCCTGAGGTACCAGGTATAGTGTAGATTAAAGGTTATTTAGGACATGAGTTCGGAGTTGAGAAGGGAGTAGAGACAGAGAGAGAGAGAGAGAGAGAGAGAGAGAGAGAGAGAGAGAGAGAGAGAGACTGGCCAGAAACATGTGGAAAGAGGAGTAGGGGAAAACGGAGAGAGGGGGAAAGGGGTTAGAGAGAGAAAGGAGTCAGAGGCAGAAGGGCAGAGAGAGAGAGAGGCCAAACAGTCCCTTTTATAGCAAGCCAAGCCTACCTGGCTGTTGCTAGGTAACCACTGGGCAGAAAGGAAAAGGAATGCTAACACCTGCAAACTTGCTGGCCATCCAGTGTAGACTATTTGGGGATTTCTAGGCCACCGAGGGACTCTGTCTTTAAATAGATAAATAAATAAACAGAGAGACAGGTAGATGTTTCTTGAGGAGTGACAAGGACAACCAAGCATGGTCACACTCAATGCATACACACACACACACACACACACACACACACACAGACACACTCACAGAAAGGAGTGTCAGGCTTGTAGAGATGTAGCTCAGTGGTAGAGGATTTGCCTAGCATGTGAAAACCATACATTCAATCCCTAGTTATACAATCCCCAATCTCTCTCTCTCTCTCTCTCTCTCTCTCTCTCTCTCTCTCTCTCTCTCTCTCTCTCTCTCTCTCTCTCTCTCTCTCACACACACACACACACACAAGCCAGGTGTGAAGGCACATGCCTGTCCTCACATGCTTGTAATCCAAAGTACAGACAGGAAGAACAGGGAGTCCACAGCCAGCCTTTGTCTACATAACAAGTTGGAGGCCAGTCTCGGTTACCTGAAATTCTGTCTCAAAACAACCTCCCCCAAAACCCTCAAAATAACTAAGAAGAAGAAAAAAAATCAAGAGCTAGAGAGAGAGTTCACTAGCGTGTGGGGATGGGGATGACACAGTCCTGGCATGACCATTCTATGGTATGGTTAAGGGGGATGTGTTATTTAAACATGGGAGGGTGGCACCTGGAAGAATCCAGATGACTGTGAAGAACAGGGTGGGGACGGGGCTGAGAGTACCTAGTCCTTATGAGGAGAACAAATGGCTCTGGGAGGACGGGAGCCTGGTGGGGTCAGAAGGGCTAGGATGCTAGTATGGGCTTTAAAATGTCTAACAGCTACTTGTGGTACTGGGAGAGCTTGCAGGCCAGCAGGAGCTTTGAAATGCTGATAGGTGTTATGGGTAGCCATGTGTCCCTTCAGCCATGGTAAGGGAAATGACTCCTCTTGACAGATGAGAACTGGTTTCACAAGTTTCTAAGAAATGCTGGCTTTTGTCACCACAAGAAATCCTCCTCTAGCCCAGGTCGAGCTCACTGGAGCTCACCACTATGCACTGCTTTCTGGAGCTTAGGGAATTGGAATTGCCCTGGGACCTGACGAGCAGTTAGAGCACACACTGTTTTTGCAGAAGTCCCCTCCCTGTTCGAAACTCCCTAGGAGCTGCTGCTGTGGGGGGCTGGGGGGATTCTAGAGTGGACTCACAGTCTTCCCAGCAAGACAAACTGTTCCAGAAGGCCACAGTGCTTATCCAGCTGTGACTTCCCCCCTCTTAATTTCCCCAGTCGGCCTCGATTTAACACCCACAGACATAGCAATCTGTTTAGACTAGGAATTCTGTTTTCTGGTAGCAAGGATGTGGCTGGACTGGGTTCTGGATCTCAGTATAGGTGCCAGGACCATTTTGGGAAAACTCTGTTTATTACCTCCAAGTGTCAAATGAAGGGCTCAAGCGTAGACGTGAAGTTCAAGACAAGGATCACATGCAGGGTTTTTACCATCCAGGCTCTCAGGATCAGTAGCTCCGGGATGAGCCTGGTGCAGTAAATACAGTAGCACATGTCTGAAATCTTCACATGTGGCAGGTAGAGGCAGGAAAACCAGGAGTCATCCTTGGCTAGCCTGAGCTACACGAGACCCTATGTCTAAACAAAACTAAACTCAAACAAACCTGCTTGGGGAACAGCACTGAGCAGAGGGAACGCTGAATTTCAGTATAATCGTAAGAAAGGTCCATAGGGAACAAAGTTGGGGTTTCTGTTGTGAAGAGACACCATGACCATGGCAACTCTTAAAAGGAAAACATTTCAGAGGTTTGGTCTACTGTCATCATGGCGGCGTGCAGGCAGACATGGTACCAGAGAGGTAACTGAGAGTTCTATATCTGGATAGGCGAGCATTAGGAAGAGCAAGTGAGCCATTAGGCCAGGTTTGAGCTTCTGAGACCTTAAAGCCCCACCACCCACAGCCAGTGACACAATTCCTCTAACAAGGCCACACCTACTCCAAGGACACACCTCCTAATAGTGCCACTCCCTATGAGCCTATGGGGGCCTTTTCTTTTTTTTCAAACAACCCATGCTGACTTTTTCTTCAACTGAAGAGCTTCTAGTGGACCAGTGGTACCTCAGCTCTGAGAACAAATCCTGCAGAGGGGCTCAGTTGGGTTTCCCTCCACAGAGCTTCCAGCAGCTGTAGGGTAAAGACCTCAGCCCAGGAGCTGGCTGCACTCCCCAAGATCTACTGCTTAGGTGAACACTGCTTACTGATGAGTTATAGCATTGCTCTCCTGGCCAAGTAGGGTTCATAGTTATCCTGGAGACTGGTCTGCTTGCTCTTAGAATCACTTGATAGGTAGTCCAAGCTGGCCTCGAACTGGTGATCAGTGTACAATCACAGGCATGGTACATGTCCAGCTGGGCACCCTACCATGCACCGAACAGCCCTGTGTGACAGATACCACTCAATTGTCCATAGTGTCAGGATAGAGCATCCCTGGGTAGAGCCTGGGGATCCGCAAGTCTCAAGTCTCCATCTGACCATCATGGAGAGACAAAGGCAGCAGGGACATGTGAACCTTTTATACGTTTCCTTGAGGCCTTGGGAGCACTGAAAATTTACAGTCAAAATCAGCATCAGGATTGCTAGGCGAGGAATAGGCTGAAGGGACATTAGACGGAGATGCCTTTGGAGGGTGGATGGGTGGATGCAGCCTTGGGATTGGAGAGCTGTGTGGCAGCTCCAGGGCCCGCTGGCCAGCCGTGGTGGACCAGGGAAGCACCTGCCATAACTATCGTTGGGTAGTGTGTGTAATTCTGCTTAGTGTCTTTCTTCTCTCCTGCTAGACTGTAAATGTTGAAAGGACACACAAGCCACCCGGCTTTCCCAGCCCTGTTTGACGCTTCGTTCAGACCCGAAACCCACAGCACTCTGGAATGTATAGGAAGGGTTTGGGCTTTAGGATGTTGTTCTTCAGTCTTGCACCCATATGTAAACCAGAGAGGAAAGTCGGGCACATGGTAAGCACCTATAATCCCAGCATTGGGAGGTGAAAGAGAGGGGGCCTTAAGTTTTAGGGCAGCTTCTGGTACACGAGACCTTGTCTCCAGACAAGTAACAAAAAACCAGGTACCTAGAAAAGGCAACATCACAAGACAGAAAACATGGTAGCCACCGGTAGCTGACTGTACAAAAATGGATGTACCTAATACCGCTGACTAGTAACTTGAACATGGTTAAAACAAGCCAGGCCTGGAGGAAGAACTACTAGGGAGACTGGGATATAAAGTTCAAGGCTTGCCTGGAGTACAAAGTGAGTTCAAGGCTAACCTGGGCAACTTAGTGAGACCCTGTCTCAAAATAAAAAGGGAGGGGTTGGAAAGATGGTTCAGTGAGTAAGCAGCCGCCCTGCAAGCATGGGGATCTGAGTGGGAATTTGAGTGGAATCCCCAGTTGTGAGGAGAATCCAGGCTGAGAGGAGAAGGGAAGCAGAGACAGAACAGCAGAGAAGCTCTGGTGTAGAGCCAGAAAACATACGTCACACAAGCCCAGCGTCATAAATAAGCAAGATGCTGCCTCAGCAAGGTGGAACACAGAAAACAACTCCCAGAAGCTCTCTCTCTCACACACACACTCACAATACACTCACACATACTCAAACACACACACAGACATGAAATAAAGTGAAAAGAAGGCTGGAGAAGAGGTTTATGGGAGAGCACAGGACTAGCTAGCATTCACAAGGTCCTGGGTTCAATCCCTAGTACCATGCAAAAGAAAACTGTGGGTTTTATACTACATATGCTCTGCCACGTTGCAAAATCAGTTTAAATGAGACCAGTTTACAAAGCCTCTTAGCACAGAGTCAAATTATCATCAATTTCCGTTTTCCTGGGGGTGTGCTCAGTAGGAGAACATTCTAGAAAGGTCTAGTCAGATCAACCAGGAACTAAGGGAGCAGCAGAAGCAAATGGAGTTGTGTGTGCTCTGGGTCAAGGACTGCACCACTGTGGAGGCAGCGGTGGGGAGGTCCTATGGGCCAGAAACCATCTACCCGGCTTGTGTACCCTGAGCGCCAGAATGCCTCCATCTATCCACCTGACTGAGCCTAATCAGCAGGCCCAAGGACCTGCCCTTTGTTTAACGGAGGGGAAAGACTGTGAGGTATTTGCAGTTGGTATCTTGCTATTGACCTAGTCCACAGCTGCTAAACCACAGCTGTGCTTTGTTTGAACCCTGCAGGGCAGACAGAAAAAAAAAAAAAAAAAAAAAATCAGTGAGCCAGGGCCCAGGCCTTAATTAGTGCTTTCTTCCTGTGTACAGACAAAAGAGCCCAGCTCCGGAGCTCAGAGACGTCCATGGCACATATGGCCACTGTGCATGCTCTGTACGTGTTTGATTTTATAAGCATGACCTTTAGGAGTCCCTTAGTCCAACTTGTTTGTTTCTAAGGGGAGACAAAATGTAACCTTGAGAAACAGATAACGGTGTAGTCCCAGTGAGCTGAGCGCCAATACTGTGATTGGGTAGGTTATCTAACCTGGAAAACCTTCACACACACACACACACACACACACACACACACACACACACACACACACACACACACCTGCCTCCAAGCAAAAATAAGAATGCCTTCCTTTTAGGTCCTTCTTGGTGGTTCACAGAGAAGGGGTCTAAGCTACCTGGACACTGACCCTTCACTGAAGCTGGGAATGTGTGTGTTTGGTTAACAGGCACCTAGAAGCTGCTTTTGCTTACAAAGCTCTGACTTCTCACCTGGGTGCAAGAGGTCAGGCATGAGAGTGCACACCTTTAACCCCACTGGGGGAGCACAGGCAGGCGGTGCTCTTAGTTCGAGGCCAGCCTGGTCCACAGAGTTTCTGGATAGCCAGGGCTATACACAGAGAAATCCTGTCTCAAGGAAACAGAAAGCATGGCCTCCCCCGCCCCTTCTCTTAGCATCCCTCTCCCTTGCTTTGGATTGATAGCTGATAAGTTATTTCCCACACATAAGATAAATCGTTTTTTAAAATGTTTTTTATTAACCAGGCAAGGTGGCCTCTCACTTTAGTTTTTCCAAATCCTATTTTTAATGATGGTTCTTAAACGCTTTAACCTTCCTTGTAGCCCATCACCCACCAGAGGTAGTGGGAAAGAAAGGATACAGGGGAAGTGGACCCCTGTTTACCGAGGTTCTTCGGAGCAGCTCCCATTTGCGTTGTCCGGAAATCCGAAGTTCAGTTCACAGGTCAGCAGGCAGTGGCAGCAGCTTGATCCACTCGTAAACACCTCACAGATACACCAGCAGTCCAGTTCGGTAGAGTGGGGTAGCAACCGCGGTGACACTTCCTATCGGAGACAGCCTGGCCTCAGCCTCCGCTCTGGGCAGTAGGAGGGACCGAAAGGACACCAAAAGAAGTTCTCAGCTCTGCTTTCCTCCGGAAAGTGAAAATCAACGAAGACATGAGACCCACAAGGTTGCACGGCTAGCTGTACCCGCGAGCCAAGCTCTGTCTCCGTCACTCCGTAGAGTCCTATTTATACCCTCCAAACATCACGCACCCTCCACGTGCCTTGTTCCAGCACGTGCCTTGCCTCAGCCCGGGACCTGGCCTCAGCCCGGGACCTGGCCTCAGCCCGTGCGTCCAATCAGCATGAGTCCACAGAGGGGCAAGAAACTACAGCACACCCCCAAGAAGGTTTTTAGCGCCTTTCTCTCTGTGGCATCCCAACAAATGCAGCTCAACTATGCACTGAAAAGCAGACCAATACATACGTGTTGTTAGCAAAGAATCCATCTTGTGCTCTCTCATACGCTTGCTTTAACAGAACATCCTCTCTCCTGGGTCTGCCTCAGAGAAACATTCCTTCATGTGTCGGCCTTAACCTGTGTCCACTTTAACTAAATGTTCCTTCATGTGTTTGCCCCAACAAAACACCATCCAACTGACTTTCCAAAGAACCCTCAAGTTCCCACTTCAGTGGCCCATGTCTTTAATACCAGATATAGGAAGACAGAGACAAGTGGCTCTCTATGAGTTCAAGCCAGCCTGGTTTATGTAGTGAGTTTCAGACCTCCTAAAAAATGTTTTCAATTAATTTACTAATTATCCATAATACAGGATTTTAATTTGATGTTTACTATATATATGTATTTAAAATATTTTTAATTTTTTTTCTTTTTTGGAGGCAGGGTCTCTTTCTGTTTAGTTTTATTTTAAGACAGAGTCTTCCCCTATAGCCTTGACTAGCCTGGAACTCACTAAGCTGATCAGGATGGCTTTGAATTTGTAGAAATCCACCATGTTTGTCTCCTGAACACTGGGACTAAGGGTGTGTTTCGCCACACCTGACTTAATTGCACTTACTTATGTATGAGTGCCACACACGGAGGGGCGAGGACAACTCTCAGGAGCTGTTTATTCATGTGGGAGTAGGAAATGTCAGAACTCACATCACCATGCTTGGTGGTAAGCGCCTTTACCTGTGAACCATCTGACACACCCAATATTGTATTTGATCTTATTCACCTATTAATTTTTCATGTCCCTTCCCATCGCCACCGCCAATCCCTTTCCTCTTTACAACCACCCCTCCCTCGACATCCATGTCTGTCTTAGTCAGGGTTTCTATTGCTGTGATGAAACGCCATGGCCAAAAATCAAGTTGGGGAGGAAAGGGTTAATGTGGCTTACTCTTCCATATTGCTATTTAGCACTGAAGGTCAGGACAGGAACTCAAACAGGGCAGGAACCTGGAGGCAGAAGCGGATGCAAAAGTCATGGAAGGGGCTGCTTACTGGTGTGCTTCCCTTGCCTACTTTCTTATAGAACCCAGGACCTCTGTCCAGGGGATAGCGCCGCCCACAATGGGCTGGCCCCTGCCTCATCAACCACTAATTTTCAAAAATGCCTTACAACTGGATTGTACGGAGGCTTCTTCTCGAGTTATCCTTTCAGACATCTCTAGCTTGTCTGGCATGTTGACATAAGACTAGTCAGCACACTGTCTTTTCTGTGGGGATGCAGCCCAGTGGCTTCCACCTGATTGGTTACAGGAGTACAGATATGTTTACCCCACAACTGAGCTAATTGACGATCCCTCTGCCAGCTGCCATGAACTGCTCATAGACTCTTAAACAGTGTTACATCCTCACAAGTCCCTACCTCTTCCATGAAGGTACATTAATGGTTCCAGTCTTGTGCAGATCTTCTGTAGCTAGCTAACCATAGCTGCTTGAGTTCAGGAGTGCCATATCTTGGGGCTGATCTATGACCTCTAACTCATAGGGATTCACCTGCCTTTGCCTCCTGAGTACTAATTTAAAGGTTTGTACCATTATACCCGGTTGCTTTTTTTTCCCTAATTATACCATTTTTTTAACTTTCCATAATATTTTTATCGATGATTTGACAGTTACATCCTGAGCTCTGATCACACTTTCGAGTTCCCCCATGTTTGCCCCATCACCCTTGTGACACCCTCACAAAAGAACAATTTTAGGAGAATGATGCCCCATTCCCCATAAACAGGGTGGGTAGTTTCTGGTCACTTGGTGGGTGATGGATGTCGTCATTGTTTAAGGGGGCTTGATTACAAGCTGTTAAAGGTCTTGGTAAGGGTGGAAACAAAGTATAGGAGGTTAGATTCAGGGATAGCTCTCTTTCTTCCCTTTCTAAGATTAGGGGAAAATGGAAGAAGAGATAAAAAGGAGGGGGGGTATGGAAATGATAGAAGAAAAGAATAGATTACTGAGTCTAGGTACTAGTTTAGTTAATTACAGAAATAAGCTTTATTTAGCCCCCCATGAATATTTTCAAAGTTAAATAGTGGATAGCTAGGAACATGCGATGTTTGCCTATCCAGATTCACGTTAGTTAGACAGATGGTCTTCAAGCCCTTCGGAGAACTACAGAATGCAGCATTTTAGATGTTCTGATCACAAAAGGCTTTTCATGGCAGTGATTCATCAGCTCCTGGGTGCACTTCAATATTACTCAAAGAAGACGGTGGGCATTGAAGAGTTTGTTTCAAATGTAAAGCTGCTGGGCAAGAAACTGTCCTTTTAAAGAAGGATTTACTTATTATATATGAGTACACTGAAGCTATCTTCAGGCATATGAGAAGAGGGAATCAGACCCCATTACAGATGGTTATGAGCCACCATGTGGTTGCTGGGAATTGAACTCAGGACCTCTGGAAGAGCAGACAGTGCTCTTAACCACTGAGCCATCTCTCCAGCCCTACAAACTGTCCTTATCTTGACTGCTGACAGTGTAGTGTCCAAACCATGAACAAGCAAGACATGGAAGTCTCTTGCCAGACTTTACCAGGACAAGGTAAGCAAAACTTTTATAATTCCTACTTCCCAGAAAAGGCTGACAGATATACACCGGGCCAGAAGGCTGACAATTGATGCTCCAACATTGCAAAGGAATCTCTGGTAGACAGCAACCTTTGTCATTTCTATAGATTTGGGAGCTGCTTGCTTCGCACCTTCTGTTTACATAGTGTCTTAGTCCGGTTTCTATTCCTGCACAAAACATCATGACCAAGAAGCAAGTTAGGGAGAAAAGGGTTTATTCGGCTTACACTTCCACATTGCTGTTCATCACCAGAGGAAGTCAGGACTGGAGCTCACACAGGGCAGGAACTTGGATACAGGAGTTAATGCAGAGGCCATGAAGGGGTACTGCTTACTGGCTTGCTTCTTATAGAACCCAGGACTGCCAGCCCAGGGATGGCTCTCCCCCCTGGATCACTAGTTGAGAAAATGCCTTCCAGCTGAATCTCATGGAGGCATTTCCTCAACTGAGGCTCCTTTCTCTGTGATAACTCCAGCTTGTGTCAAGCTGACACACAAAGCCATCCTGTACCCAGAGGTAACATTTATTCATCTCTGATAGGGCTAAAGATTAGATAACAATAGTCTCATAATTAAGCTTAACTAGCTAAGGATCTAAAAGATGTTTTAAGGTCTAAAAACATAGTCATAGGTTGATAAATGCAAATTGTGATAGAAAGTTGAGTCAGAACTTTGAACTCATCAAGGTGGGATAGATTAAAGTACTTTCTCCAAGGTTGCTGAATACAAATGGACTCCATATTGTGAATGTTAATTCTTACCTGATATCTTTCATAATTGTTCTTATTGTGTGTAGTTTATGACTATAAGACAAAGAGCCTTTTATTGGACTAAAGGGGGAGATGTTGGAGGATGGTTTTGTGCACTGTGTACTTAGATGCTGATTTCTGTACCCAGAGATCTGGTCACAGTCCAGACTTTGGTACTGACATTATTGTGAAGCATCTTCTGACTCAGTATTTTACGAAACATTCTTCTCCATCACCCTCTGATTGGTTAAATAAAGAGCCGAACAGCCTAGAGCTCAGCAGGAGAGGAAAGGACTTCTGGGCCCAGAGAGAGGGGGGAGAGGGTCTGAGGTAGGAACCAGAGGGACATCGAGAAATGAATGAAGAAGAAGGGGCTAGGGCAAGACTAAGATGGCAGGTAATGGGCCAAGTGGCTGGGAAGTAAGCCAGGCCAGCATTGTTGTGTTAGAATTCTTGAGTGTTTGCCTAGGTATAGTACCTGAAGCTTTAAATAAATATAAAGGGTTCTGTGTCATTATTCAGAGCAAGAGTGGGTATAGAAAAGCCTCAACTTTTACAGAAGGAGAAAAAAAAAAAAAAACAAGTCAATGTGCGTTGCCCGTATAGTCACTGAAGCCTGATCAAACTTCCAGTGGCCGACCCCTTAAAGAACACTGAGTTCTTTCCTGTCTGCATCCCCACCAAAAGCCATCGATGCTGGAGAACTACCCTTCAGCATCCTTATCACAACTTTTAAGTGGAACCGTGCCACCAGACAAAAGAACTAGCAAGGTCAAAGCAGATTCAAAAACACCTCAGTAATACTCAGAATTGGGAACGGTAGACGTGTGACACCTTGGAACACGTGACCAGAACACCCCACTAAGAGGACCATGACAACCATTCACATAGCATGAAAACCTAGAGCACTCCATACTAATGAGGTCTCTAAATTGGCTCTGAGTGTTTAGCCAATGACCTTCCCTTCCTGGGGCATTCTTTCCTGCAAAAGGTATTTAATCCCTGATTCACCCTGAATAAGACATCATCATATACATCCTCATCTGCCATACATAAAACAGTTTGAACAAGCAATGACTGTCTCCTTCATCAAGAACCAACATGGAAGTCGGGGGAGGCCTTCTTCATGCAAAGCCAGGCCTAAGTTTCCCACAGGGGGCTTTTCCTCCAGCCTTTCTGAACTCTTGGCACTCACTGGGAGCCAAGCCGGATTCTACCCCATCCGGTGCTCAGTGGAGGCCTGCGGAACCCACTCCCAACTCTCAGTTTCCAGTGACATCCAGGTACACAGGAGTTTGATAACTATAACATCTGTCCCAGACCTGGAGAACACCGAATGGTTTCGCCTCTACTGAGCCGCATATCCCCATTCTGATACCCCAGTGCCGAGGCAGAAGTGTTAGTTTCTTGGGTGATGGGAACAGCGGTAGGGGTTGTCGCAAAAGCCTTCTATGTCCCTCTTTCTCAACTGTGATTTTCTAACCATTGATACTACAGAAAAAGTAGCGTCCTTGCCCTTAACAGTGGGAGCACAGATCGTGGACTTCCACATGGTTTCAGGCGTCAGCCTGTGCCTCAGACCTCAGCATGGTCTCCATTGGCTGGCAGGACAGACCACGAACCCCTGTCTGGGGTAGGACCGTGGACCTAAACATGGCTGCTGGAGACAGGATGTCCCACAGACATCAACATGGCTTCAGATGTCAATTCTTTTTTTATTAATTTATTTCTTTTATAAAATATTATTATAACTCATAAAATTAGTTACATAATAATATATGATGAATATACAATTTTTTTTTCTTTTTCTTTCTTTTCTTTTTCTAAGAAGGACTGAGGCTTCCACATTTTGACCTTCCTTCTTTCTGAGCTTTATAAGGTCTGTGAGTTGTTTCTTGGGTATTCTGGGGCTAGTATCCACTTATCAGTGACTGCATATTATGTCTGTTTTTTTGTGACTGGGTTATCTCGCTTAGTGCCCCGGTAGACCAGAAAGGGGGGTCCCTTTGAAGCCAGAGTTATCGAGCTGTTAGCAGCTATATGGGTGCTAGAAATCAATCCCAGGCCCCTGGACGAGCAGTCAATGCTCTTTATCCTGAAGTCATGTCAACAGCCTTTGGTTTTGCTTTTTTCTGAGACAGGGTCCCCCGCGGATCCTAAACCCATCATGTAGCTGAGGTTGGCTTTAAACAGACGTATCCATGGCCACATCCAGCTTAAGGCAGTATAGCCCAGGCTGAGCTGAGGTTCACTATGTAGCTCAGGCTATACTTTAGCTTCTGCCTCAGGCTTCCCAAGTGGGGTTTACAGGTATGCAACCTCTCCCAGTTTCCAGATCAACATTTAAAAAAAATTTTTTTTTCTTTCTTTATTTTTCCCTCTTGAAAAAACACAAGTATGTGTGTATGATGTGCATGTGCCTGTGCCACCGCGGACATGTAAATCAGAGAAGAACCCTATGTGATACCCGCTTCTGCATGGGCTGGGTGGCTCATCAGGTTGTGCTGCAAGCACTATACCCAAGGACTCCAAAATGGCAATCCAAACATCCAAAACCAGGCCCAGCTGTGACCATAGGAAGACTTCTGGTGTTGAGATAAAAGCCTGTCTACCAAAGAAGAGTCATTTCCCTCATCGCCGGCAGAAGGGACAAATGGCTGCCTGTGGTTCCTTTTTAGCACACCAAAGAGAATGCTGGCCTGGGGGCTCCCTTGGTGTCCAGATAGTGCCCACATCCCAGCTCTTCTCTCCTCCTCCCTTGCTCAGACCGCCCTCCAGCTTACAGACTCCCTCCCTGAGGCTACTCAGTCTCCTTATAACTCTGATTTTGCAGCTATACCCTCTCTGTCTGCCTCCCCCTCCCCACCACAGGCACCTCCCCCTTTCTTTTTTCTCCCTCCCTCCCTCCTTCTCCCCTCCCCGCTTCCTGCTTCTCTCAAGACTGGGTCTAGTCTGCTGGCTACATCCAGCCTATTACTTCCTCTCTCTGCTCTGGACTCTTTCAAACATCCTTGGCTGCTTGTTCCTTTTCTCCCTTCCCCTTCCCCCTCCTTCTTTCCCTCCCCTTCCTCCTCTCCCTCCCTCCTTCCCTCCCTCCTTCCCTTCCTCTCTCTCTCATCTACTACAATAAAAATCTTCCCCTTAACCATACCATCAATTCACACCGAACACTTTTCTAGCCTTTCACTGCTTCGTTTTGTTTGTGACAGGGTCTCATCTGTCCCAAGCTGGTCTGAAATTCACAATCCATGGTTACAGAGGGCCTCTGCCGCCTGAATGCTAGGATCATAGGTTTTCACCACCACGCTTGGCTTATGCCTTATTGGAAATTGAGCCCAGGTTTCTGTGCCTGCTAGACAAGCACATTACCTACTGACCTACAGCCCAAGCCCTCAATTTCTTTCTTAAATGGTGGAAAGGACAAACACATCATGTTCTGGACTGTGAACTACCGGTTTTCAATTTTTAATGCTCTGTGGCAAGAGAATAGGAAGGGAAACAAGAAAGAAAGAAAAGAGGTTGGCAGGAACCCCTGGGAATGCCCCACTAATCCTGTTCAGCCCCCACTGAGCATCTGAACTGGAGTGGGGGAGAACACAGAAAGATGCTTTCCCATTCAAGCAGGCTTTGCTTGAGTTCACTCTCCCTTTCCTTGAGCACAGTGCCCTGGGCATTATGCGTGTGCAAACAGGTCTGAACAGGATGCTGCCGTGGGCTGGAATAGGTGTGGCTCTTGTTCTCCAGTCTGGAGATGGGGGGGGGGGTCCAAGTTGGGGGAGGGGCAGAGACAGCATCTCACCCCGTGGACCTTACTCACTCAGGGACTGTCCTCTCTGATCCCTCTTCTGGCTCCCTAGGAACCCCGGAAATTATGCCAACCCCAGTCTGTGTCAGGGAGAGTATGCAGCTAGTGGTGGGTGTCATGCCAACCTGGCAGATGGCCAGAGCACAGAGCTTCCTGGGAGGAGCCTAACCGTGGAGCCTGGTAGCCAGCTGTGAACCAGAATCCTTCCAGCAGAAGACCGAGGAGAAACGGAGGACATTTTCTCTTCAGGCATCAGCTTCTGGACCCCCAGAAAAGCTGCTGTCACAGGAAAATTCCCATGGGCCCAGTTCTGAGTGGGTTTCAGCTCTTACCGTCAGAGATCCTGTGGCTCAGCCCTTCCCTCAGTGGGGATTCCATGTTGGGCATCTGAGAACTTTCCACGTCTTGCACCCTCTGTGGTCCTTCTGTTAAAAACAAAAAAAAAAAAAAAAAAGAGAGAGAGAGAGAGAGAGATGAGTTACCGTTCAGGAAACCACTCCCCCATTTCAGTCCTTGTGCTCAGCAAGATGCTGACCTTGACTTTCAAATACTGGGCTTCAGGATGAGCATGTGTGCCAGGCCCAGCCAATCACCAGATTACATCCCTCTGCCTTGGAACCCCAAATCCAGCAGGCCCAAGATCAAGGAATTTTGCTAGAACTCTTGGGAATAGTAAGATTGCCAGTAATTACCTCGGTGCATATCTGGAGGCAATGGAGGACCTGTAGCCAAGCCAGAGAAGGAGTGTGCCGGAGAACAGAGCAAAGGGTTAGGGAGGGAGAGACTGCAAGGTGAAGCATGTTAGCACAGGCCTGTAATCTCAGGATACAGAGGCAGGGGAGGGGAGGGGAGGGGGGAGAGGAGACAGAGGATGCAGCAGAGGCAGGAGAACTTCCATAAGTTAGCGGCTATCAAGCAAGACCCTGTCTCAAAAACATAAACGGGAAAGATAATTCAGTGTTTGCTCACTTCCCAGTAACTCCAGTTCCGGGGAAGCCAGTGTGTTCTTTGACCTCCTTGGGCACCAGTTACAAACATGTTATACATACTTTCATGTGGGCAAAACATTCAAAACATAAAAATACAATCAATAAATGTAAAAGACAACAGTATTGGGACTGGAGAGATGGCTCAGAGATTAAGAGCCCTGACTGCTCTTCCACAGGTCCTGAGTTCAAATCCCAGCAACCACATGGTGGCTCACAACCCTCTGTAATCTGATGCCCTTTTCTGGTGTGTCTGAAGACAGCTACAATGTACTCATACACATAAATTTAACAATAACAACAACAACAACAATAATAAAAGACAACAGTATCAACAACAAAAAAGAGGTGAGGCTGGAGAAGATAGGGCAATTGGCCAGCGCTGACCTAGCTTGTATGAAACCCTGTGCTTGAAGGTTATTGCCACATAAACCAGCCACAGTGGCACACTCCTGTAGTCTCAGATTGTGGGAGGTAGAGGCAGAAGGCCCAGGCCTGGGATGCCTTACAGCCTGTCTGGAGAGGACAGGGGAGATGGAGAACAAGAAATAGCCTAGTCTAGTGGCATATGCAATCAGGAGACTGGAGCAAAAGGATCGTGAGTTTAAGGCCAGCCTGATCTAGCAAGCAAGTTCCAGGTCCATCTGAACTATGGGACTTCACCTCAGGAGACAAAAAGTGTGGTGTTGAAGTCTTGAAGACTGGAGCTTCCGGGACAGCTGGTGCTGTGGTCACTCACTCTGGGACTTTGCAGGGAAAGAGTCCAGAGTACATCACTGGGATGTAAAAGTTATTTGTGGCAGGAAGCCTTTGAACTCCTGGGGACTGAACCAAGGGCCTTTTGCATATGGTTTTCTTGTTTGTTGATTGGTTTGTTTTTGAGACGGGGTGCCATTACATATTCTTGACTGGCCTTGGACTTGTTGTTCTAGACCAGGCTGACCTAGAACTCACAGAGGTCCAACTGCTTCTGCCTCTCCAGTGCTGTGGCTAAAGGTGCAAGCCACCATGCACCCAGGAGCTTTGTGCAAACTGAGCACAAGTATTCTGTCACTGAGCTACAGGCTGGTCTCAGTTCCTGGCATCATGTATTGTTTGAAAGTGGAACCACACACATACCCAAATCATAAATGTCCAACCAGAGAAAATTGGCTTTGATCTCTGGAGACTGGAAGTTACCACACTCAAACAAATGCTGTCACAAAATCATCTCCCATCCAGTTAGTGAAGGGCCCATTCCTGTCCCTCTAAGTTTTCTTTTCACCAGTTTTTCTTTTGTACTAGGGACTGAACACTGCAAATTTAATTTTTTTTTTCAAATTCTATTTTTAGTGATGGTTCTTAAATGCTTTAACCTCCCTTCTAGCCCACCAGAGGTAATGGAAAAGAAAAAATATGGAGGAAGTGGATGCTTAGAAATGGTCCTTTGGAGGAGATCCCTTCTGTGTTGTTAGGAAAGCAGCAGTTCGCGGGTTAGCAGCGGCATGTTAGCAGCGGCAGCTCGACCCACTCGCAAATACTTCAGGGTCACACCAGCAGCCCCGTTAGTACTGTTGGGGTAGCAGTAACAGTGGCACAGCTGAGTCAGCATGAGTCAGCAGGAAGGACCAGGAGGGACACCAGCAGTTCTCAGCGAAGACCAGCAAAGAGATGAGACCAGCAAGCCAAGCCCCGCCTCTTTCACTGGCCACTGAGCCCTATTTAGACTCCCCCTAAACATCATATGTCCTCTATGGGTCTAGCCTCAGCCAGTGTCTTGCCTTAGCACACGTATCCGTTTCAGCTGACGTCATTCTGACAATCAGCCCGAGTCCCCGGAAGCTGAAAGAAGCAGCAGCACACCACCAGAAGTTTTTGGGTGCGGTTCTCTCTATAGAGTCCCGACAAATGCAGCTCAACTTCAAAACGTAAGGCAGACCAACGCGTGTGTGTCATTAGCGAAGACTCCTCCATCACGTGTCCTTTCGTGTGCTTGCTTTAGCCGTGTCTGCTTCTCACGTTTGACCCAGCAAAACACGGTCCAACACAACTGACTTTCCAGACAACCCTTACGTTTCCACTTCAGAACCCTGTACCTCATCAATATTAGCCAAACACTAGCCCTGAGCTACACCCCACTAGCTACCCCCCCTCTCTGTTTTTAAGATTTATTCTTATGTATCTGTATGGTTTTGTCTAAATGTATCTGTGTATACTATATGTGTGCAGGTGCCTTTGGGGGATGGAGAAGGCATATCCTAAAAGTGGAGTTACAGACAGCCGTGTGCGCGCTGAGGCTTGAATATGCATCCACTCGAGCAGCAAGTGCTCTTACCAACTAACCTGTCTCCCCAGCCCTGCGCTGACCCTCCCACATGTTTCTGCAGACTTCTGTGGGGACATGGTTAAACGTGTTTTTTTGTTTGGGATTTTGTTTTATTTTGTTTTTTTCTCCTGATAGATCTGTCCTTTCTTGTTAGTTTAATTTTCAGCTCCACAAACATTCAAGAGACAGCCCACAACCACCCATAACTTCAGCTCCAGAGAACTGCAGGCAAGCATGTGATTACATACATACGTTCACACAATGCTCAGAAACAAAAATAAAATAAAAATAGAGAGTAAAGACATTTTTTTTCCTTTTAGCTATCTGAACAAAAAAAATCCTTCTCACAAAATATCACATGACTGAGACATTCCACATAAACTATGGTTTTCTCTATGATTTACTAGGTATTAATTCCTTTTTTTTTTTTTTTTTTTTTTTTTTTTTTGTCCTTTTCCTTTTTAGAGATATGCTGTTACCAGGAAGACTAGACTGGCTTCTCACTCATAGAGATCTGCCTAGCCCTGACTCTTGAGTGCTGAGATTGTAATCCTGGGCCAGCATGCCCAGATAGAGTACACCTTTTGGGGGAAGGCTGGAGAGATGGCTCGGCAGGTAAATCACTTGTCACACAATCTCGAGGACTTGAGTTCAAATTCCCAAAATCCATGTAAAGCCAGGAATGAGAGCACACAGTGCTCCTACAGCGTGGGAGGCGGGCTGGAGAATCCCTGGGAACTCCAAGTCTACCAGGTGGATGTGCATAACAGCAGAGAGAGACCACCTCACGCTACCTCATGAACACACAAATGAATGGTGCGACCTCTTTGGACTCTTTTTCTTCCTTTCTTAAATGTTAATGCCGAGACAGGATCTGGCTAAACTCGGCAGGCTGACACTGAATTTGTGAGTCTCCTGCCTCAGCCTTCCAGGGTATCTGCAATTACCAACCTGTACCACAAGGCACAGTTGACGGTTAATAAATGGCCCAGCTGGAAGCAGAAGGCAGGAATGCCTGACCCTCATAGTGCCTTCCCTTCATCCACCATTTCCTGTCCTCATCATGTTTGAGGAAGGAGGGAATACCCGGGGAATACCTGGGATCACAGGTGTGTACCACACTGGTTTGTTTACATTTCACTTTATTTTATTTTTTTATTTACTTTTTCAACACAGCATCTCTCTGTGTTCTGGAACTCACTCTGTAGACCAGGGTGGCCTCGAACTCACAAAGATTTGCCTGCCTCTGCCCATGCTGGGACTAAAGGTGTGTGTCACCACCACCCAGCTACTTACTTATTTTGACAACATCAATTTTTAAAATGATGATGAGTATATCATTCTGATGATGATGTGTTTCATTTTAATTTTTAGTGGTCATTTTATTTGTTTACATTTCAAATGTTATCACCCTTCCTGGTTTCACCTACTCAAAGCCCCTATCCCATCCCCTCTCCCCACTGCTTCTATGAGGGTTATACCCCTCCCCCCCACTCCTGCTTCACCACCCTAGCATCCCCTACGCTGGGGCATCAAGCCTTCACAGGACTAAGGGCCTCCCTTCCCATTGATGCCAGACAAGGCCATCCTCTGCTACACATGAGGCTGGAGCCATGGGTCCCTCCATGTGTACTCTTTGGTTGGTGGTTTAGTCCCTGGGAGCTCTGAGGCTGGGGTGGAAAGAAAACCAGGCAAGAGGCATCTGGATGGGGATAAACTCAGACTTTCCTAGACCCGTTCCTACCCGGAAGTGCTGGGCAGGTGAGAGAAGGCAGGCCAAGGAGCCTGGTGTTAGAAGCAGAGCTAGCAATAAATCACCTCCCTAACCTGCCTGCTTTCCTAGGCTGTCAGCAGGGGGCGGGGCGGTGATGGGGGGCGGGGCGCTGAAGCTCGCGGAGCTCCAGAGGAGTCTACATTTCAACTGCCATAGGAAACCAACACCCTCCACCTCTACTCCTGTGCCCCGGCCGCTTTTCCTTTTTCTCCTCCTTCCCTTCTTCTCCCTGCCCTCCCCTCCTCTCTTAGTGGACCGTCCTCAGCTGAGAGGAAACTACTCAGACCTCAGGCTTCCGTGGTCCTCCTCTACCTCCCTTATAGTGGGTTCGATTCCCTCCAGAGCTCCAGGCCATTCCATCTTCTGCACACTCGGCTCATTCGGAGATCAAGCTAGGATGAGTGTAGCCCGATGATTGATGAGATGAGACATTAGCGCTGCCAGGCGAATGGCAGCTAGCCAGAGATATGACTCTCACAAGATAGCAGAGCCACCCTGGGAGAGCCTACAACTACCAGGGGACCGTCCCCGGGTGCCGCCCCAGAACCTCCCAGTCCCCATCGCCTATCTTCAAGCCTGGGCAGCTAGTGGTGCTGGAAGCACTGGGCAGAAGAGAAAACCACAAGGCCCTCTGAATCTCATGTACAGATCTCATTTAGAGGGTGTTGCTCCGTTCCAAATGCCAAAAGCAGACTCTCCCCCACCCCAAAATATCCCATAGAGCTGCTTAGAGTGGGTAAGGTCCTTATTGCAGCGGGCACCTCTGCAGGCCTATATAATCGGCCCATTCATTCATTCATGCACACAATGTGGGGGTTTGCTATAGAGCTCAGCTGCCCGCAGTAATGCTCAGCCTTAGAAGGAGCCGGCTGGTTTGAATTCAACCTTCCTAGCCGGGTGACCTTGGCCAGGTCTACACCTGCATAAACAGCAGCTTATCCCCCCCCACTCCCCGCCCCCAACGATTCTGTCAGGTGGTACAGGCAAATTGCTTAGAACAAGAGTCTGGCTCGTGAAAAGATCGATGCATTCTCTCATTCACCCAAGAGTCCATACGTGGGGGTTGTGATGTTCGAGGTTCAGGGATCACAGCCATGAACAAGTCAGAGGGGGTTCCTGGTCTTAGGTGGTTTATCTTGGGGGATGGGGGGAGGCTGGAGAAAAACTGACAATTGAATGAAGAAACAGGGAGGTTCAGGTAAAGGGAGGAGACTGGAAGGGAGTGAATAGTAACCAGGAGACACAGAGCTCCCCTGTGACCTGAGGGCTGAAGGGAAACAGAGTTCCGGAGATAGACAGACCAGAGTCCAGATAAGCCAGACAGAGCTGCTTGAAGGCCGGGATGAAGATGTTATTTTAAGCACAGTAGGAAGTGACTACGCTTTGGTTTTTGTTTTGCTTTTTAGCCTGCGCAGTTGAAAAAAGAAGAAGAAGGAAGGAAGGAGTTGCCAATATTTTAAGCAGGGGAGGAAAAGAAGGGGGAAGTTAGAGGCAAGAGGCAAGTGTCTGAGCAGCTACTGTTGTGGGTTAGGCAAGCGGAAAATGACTACCCTTCCCTGCTGGGTTCCTTGGCTGAGCTGAGCATTAGGCTGATATGAGGCAGAGGAGCAATGGGATCCTACGTTCAATTCCATATTCAGGTAACAGACAGTATCTTGAGCTACCGAGGGGAGCGGGGGCTTTCAGCCTCTGAAGGCGAGATGAGAAGTCAAGGGGGTGTGTGGGGAACAAAGGCTGTGTCATCAAAGTCTTCCCTGGAACGAGTCTTCGAGCAGCCCAGAGATGAGCAGAAGCTAGGCTGTCTGGTGTCGACCTCCTCCCCCTTCCGTGGCTGATAAGTTCCGGAAGCCAGGTGTGATGGGGTGCGACCGGCACCCTAGAACTTAGGAGGCAGATGCTCTTGAGCTTAGGACAGTGGTAAAAGTCTTTGTCTAACATGGAGTTGATCCCAAACCCATAAAGAAAAAGAGATTTCCCGGGAGGGAAGTTATGACAACTAAGTTCTGTAAGAAGGACCTTACTATGTGCAATATTTATATTAAACACACACACACATCCCTTTTGTTGAAATAGGGTTTCACCATGTGGCACCAGCTGGTCTGAAGTTGACCAAGCTGACCTTAAACTTGCGTCAATCCTCCTGCCTCTGCCTCTGAGGGTTACAAGTCTGCTGTCGCACCCAGCTGTACTGAATTCACTTTTTGTTACCGTCCTTGTATTACTTATTTGTGGGGAAGGGTTCGTGGGTGCCACAGGCACGCTTGTGAGTGTGAAGTGTGACTTATAAGGGTCAGAGGTCAACATGTAGGAGTTAGTTCTCTCCTGTCACATGGGACACGGAGATTCTGTTCTGTAGTTCTGACAACAAGCACCTTTACCTTTGGAGCCATTTCTATGGTTTAAACACACACACACACACACACACACACACACACACACACACCTTTTTATCAGTTCTTTGTGACTTTCACACCATGCACCCAATCCCACTCATCTCCCCCTCCCTCAATATCCACCCCTGCCCTTGCAACATCCTCAACCGACATCCTCAACCCCCCCCAACCCCCCAAGTCTTGTTGTGGATGCTGCAGAGCGTCACACAGTTTACACCCTTTTACCCGAGCACTTTCATGTGCAAATGTTCTTTTCGGTGAGTCATGCATTGGTCTGGTTCAAGGCCTCTGGCTTGTGGTACCCTAACAATACTCGGTCCTCCAGGGGACTAATATGATAGCCTGTTGTTGCCCTGTGTCATGGAGGCCCTGCCACTTTGGTTCTGCAGGACCGGCCCCTTCATGTGCTCCAGCAGTTCATCAATAGAGTCGGTCAACTCAAAGCCCTGCGTCGGTCAGCCCAATAGCTAGCTCTCTCTCAGGCCACCAGGGCCAGATTTCCAGAAATGCTCCTGAGAAGGTGCACGGTAGCTCATGGGAGGCTGCAGCCCTTGAGGGGTGGGGCTAGCTCTTTCACCCTACCCAGGCTAGACCCAACTCACCCAAGCTCCCCTCTCCCACCTACCACAGGCAGTGAGGGGGTAGCCCAGACCAGAGGTGGCTACATGACCTTTGCTCGTTACATGGGCCACAGACATGGGACATCAGCACAGACTACCACTTGCTACAGGGACACAGACTCAGCCATGGGCCTTAGTGGCAACACAGTCCAGAACCCCATCGCGGCCTCTGGTAGCAGTGTAGGCTGCTCACTTCAGGCTGTTCCTCACTGCTCAGTTCTGCATCTTCTTCCTCCCATCTCTCCACCTTAGTGGTACCCAGGCTTCCGGGTGTCTTTCACTCACATTGCAGTAGGTAGAGGTGCGCTCTCTCTCTCTCTCTCTCTCTCTCTCTCTCTCTCTCTCTCTCTCTCTCTCTCTGCCTGTGGATCAGGATGTAGTCCTCAGCTATTGTCCCTGCATGATACCATGTTCCCCGCCACGGTGACAATAGACTGAACCTCTGAAACTGTAATGAAAGCCCCCAATTAAACGCTTTCTCATATGAACGTTGCCTTGGCCATGGTGTCTCTTCATAGTAATAGAACAGTGACTGCCCCTCAGGGCTTCACTGTGTCGTTCTGGCTGTCCTAGAAGTCATGCAGACCAGGGTGGTCTGGAACTCTTAGAATTTCACCTGCTTCTGCCTCCAGAGAACACCAAAATACCCAACTGGCCTTTTCATTTTGAGCATCCATTTTCCTCTGTTTCTGGGTGCTGGCATGCTATTTGCTGCCTCTTCAGTCATGTTCACCAGCTAAGTCCCTCTTCTGTCTCTCCTGGGATCACCCCAGTATACTTATCTCTTTTTAAAGGGAAGTCACTTACTCACTGTTTCCTCTTAAAAGAATCTGTTTCTCGAGGAACCAGACAGACAGAATCCTAGAGAGGTAGGACAACCAGACTCCACAGTGAGAGGGGAAGCTGGAGATTTAGCGAACTGCTGGAGTCTGTGCTTTATCCTGTAGTCGGTGAGGACTTGCAGGTATTAGCTGTGATGATGTAGATGTGCACAGAAGGCCTAGGGTATTAGGGGAAGCGTGCATAGTGTGGGGGCATGTCTGGGGGCTGAGGATCCAGTGTGGAGAGAGTGTGTGCCTGGAGGTTAGTTCTGTGGAGTTTGCAAAGAGGAGACTGTCACAGTTGTTTAGATCCAGAAGCCTGGGCCAGCCTGGAGGCTTGGCATCTTACTGGGATGAAAAGGGCTAAGAAGATAAACATGTGAAGAAGAGAACCCTGGGGGATAGAGACCAACTTTGCTTCAAAAGTGAAACAGGGCTGTTAACAGGTGGCTCTGCAGGTTAAAACTCTTGGCCTGATAACAGTTCAGTCCTGAGAACCATTTTCCAAAGCTGGTCTCTGACTGATTTAGAGCTTACAACTTCAAGCCTCAAAAAACTGGACATTAACTCCTGGCTTTAGAAGCCAGAGACTTACAGTTCTCCTGTTGGAGATTTGGGTTCTCAGTGGCCTAGTACCCAGTAGCCAGCAGCTAGTTAATCTTTGAGCTGCTGCCTACAGCAGCTTGGAGCAGCCAGCACTAGCTAGTGTTAGAATATCCAAACCTCGAAGGCTCAGGAGTTTCCTGGAACTCTTTCTGAATCTGAGAAAGTCCTCCATCCTCCTCTGATGTCTCTGCCTGTCCTGCCCACTCTGGCTGCCTTGCAGTTCATCAGTTACCTTCCTGATTCTTCTGTCTGTCCCAGCGCTGTATCCTGTTGGTGTCTGCTCTACCCACAAACACGATGTACAGCCAAAGAAAGACCATTACTGAAAAGCCTTTACAGACCAAATGATGCACACCTGTAGTTAAACCTCTCATAAGGTAGAGACAGAAGAATCGGGAGTTAAAAATAGCTTGGGCTACATGAGCTCTTTTCTCAAAACAAAAATCAAGAGCAAAGAAAAGCGAGTTGTATAGACTAGTTATGTAGAAAGAAGAGGTGTAGAGATACAATTGTGATGTGGATGATGTGTTATGCAAATGAAGGATTGCATTTGCACCAATCACAGCATGATTTTCAGTTCCACCAACCGGAGGCCCTATATAGGGGCCAATCATATATGTATATATGCATGTAAATATTAATATATTTATATATGTATACATAAACATATTTGCATATATATGTGTGTGCTTTTGCACTCTGCTCTGCTGCTGGGGTGTAGGAACTCTGCTGGGTAGATGAAACATGAAACGCTAGACTACATTTACCTGACACTGGCTGTTGGGTGCTAGGCTGGAGGGAATCTCCAATATACTGCTCCAGGGGAGGAAAAATGAAGCCTAAGGTGTGGGAGGTCAAATCTGGGGTTCCCTGACTCCTGGGTGTTCAGTTGCCCCTGGAAGTTGCATAGAAGAGTCGGGAATGGAGGGTGGAGGGTGGAGGTCCATAGGCCTGTGATGAAAAACCTGTGGCCAGGGGCTCCCATACTCCTGGACATCCAGACACCACTGGGTCATGGGGAGTTGGGAACAGAGTTGGGTCCAGCTTGTCCTTAGGTTAGCAGCAATTGTCTGGGAGGGCAGAGGGGGCCTTCTTCAGGAAACTTAGTTTGTGCGGCTCGGTAGACAAAGGCTTTCTCCATGTTCCCCACGGTGGTTCTTGATGAAAGAGACAATCCTTGGTTATAAACTATTTATTGATTGTTCATTGTGGAAAATCGGTGCATGCCATCCTCCAGGGTGGATCAGATATTAAATACCTTTTGCAGAAAGGAATGTCCAGGAAGGGAAGCTTATTGGATAAGCCCTCAGGGTCTCTAGATACCTCAGCAGGGAGAACTCTGTTCTGATCTTCATGAGCATAGGTCATGTTCCTATGTAGGGAGTGTGGTCACGTGGCAGGGGCCTGGTCGGAAGCAGGTTATCAGGATATGGGGTAAGTGGGCTTGTTTAGAAATAGTTCACTCTTCATTGTTCTTCATCCAGTTCACTAGCAAACACCAAACACGAATCAGCAGCTGCCGTCCAGTCTACTCAGCAGACACCACACATGAACCAGCAAGAACAGTTCAATCCAGAAAAGTCCACAAGGCTTGCCAACCGGCCCAAGCCCACAGAAGCAGCAAGAAGCTGCAGGAACCTCGACAAGAAGTTCTTTGGGAAGTTTATCTCTAGGAAGTCGCCACAAACAAAGCTTAGCAACACAATGTGAGATGAACCGACCTATGTGTGTTGTCAGTAAAGAGTAGAGGTGAAGCCAAGCACACCAATGCTTGAGCCCCCGCTGTCTATGGGGGACATGCCATGCATCCTTTCCCATGTTTGCTATATATAAGGATGTTTCACATCCTTCCCTACCTGTGTCTGCTTCAAGGAAACATCCTTTCATGTGTGTGCTTTAGCAAACCATTATTCAACATAACTGATTTTCCAGAGAAGCCAGAAGTTTCCACTTCATCTCCCCCTTTCTGTTTAAGAGTCTTGGCTTTCTCTAACACTAACAATCTACATACAATGTAAATAACTGTAAGAACCATCACATTTTAAATAAGTGGCTTATGCACAATATAGACAATAGTCCAACAAACCAACTTAAGTCTCTGTCAATATGTGATTATTCAAACAAAAAGACTTTAAATTTTTATTAATCGCTAATCATAACTAATAACAACCATCTACCCTAGATGATAACAACCGTAACACATCAAATGACCAAACCTATCTACCCTAATTTAATGGACCAGAGCAATATATATTTAGATAAATCTTACGTAGCCCAGGCTGGCCCGGAGTTCAGTATGTACCTAGGAAGAACCTCAAAGTTTGAGCCTCCTATCTCCTGCCTTTACTTCTGCACTGCTAGGATCACTGTGAGCTGTTGTATCTGGGTTCATGTGTTGCTGGGACTCAAACCCAGGGTATCATGAATGCTAGGCAAGAACTCTGCCAATTGAGGTATATCCCTAGCTGATTGGTCAGTCACTGGCTACTTGCTGAGGTACTGAGGAGTTGCTTCTCCCATTTTGAAACCAGAGAGTTGAAGGCCACCTAAATTTCTTCGGGCTTGTCTTCCAGGAGGGCCTACACAGTTGTCTGGGATGGTTGTGGCCGAGCAGCACCTTCTGGATCAGGGAGGCTTCAAGGCCGTGGTCCCTGCAGCTAGAGGGTCCCCAGAGTAGGTGGAAAGTGGCCGAGCCCTCCGAGCTGCTAGACCAGGCTACTGTCAGGAAGGGGTTTCTTAGCCAGCTGTTGCCCACTCTGGGCTTAGTTAGGCTTTCTTTTTCTGTGATAAAACCCTGGCCAAAAATAACTTGGGAGGAAAGGGTTTAGTTCATCAGACACTCCCGGTTAGTAGTCCATTATTGAGGGACGTCAAAGCAGGAATTTAATCAAGCAGGGCTGGGACATAGAGACAATGGAGGTGTGCTGCTTGCTGGATAGCATGCTCTCCGTGGCTAGTTCAGATGGTCTCTTATGTATCCAGAATCACCTGCCCACGTGTGGCTCCCATCAATCACTAATCTGCAAAAATGCCCCATTGGCTTGCCTACAGGCTAATCTGTAGAGGGGCATTTTCCCGATTGTGGTTTTCTTTCCTCGGATTACTCTGGTTTCAGTCAAGCTAAGAAAATACTAGCCTGCTCAGCTACCATTCCATTCCAAGGCAGGACCAGCTTACTTCCGGATGTATGTCTATGGCTCGTTCACTGAAACAATAACATCTTATGGTACTTAGGATCGGACTTAAAGCTAACCTTCTCAACGGGATTTGACAGAGCTTCATTGATACCCCAGGGCCCTAGGTGGAACGGTGTCCCTCAGGGCTGTCACAGCCAGCAGCACCCGTTCTTTGCTCTTCTAGCTTTCCTCATAAGGATGTAGTCAGGGGAGGGCAGGAAGCAAGACATTGTAAGGTGGCATCAGGAACAAGAGGAAGCTGGGGGCTGCTGATGCGGAGGGCCTTGAACTTTAACGGGCAAAGAAGGGGTTAAGGTCCGGAACTACCCCAGAGACTGTGGGCACTTGGTTCTGAGCATGCGTTAGAAGCACCAATCGCTGATCTGTAGGGCACCATCTTTGTCCCTTTTTATTTATTTTAATGACAATGAAATAAAATGCTTTCCTTGAGCACAGAGAAGGTGACATTGAACTTTCCAGATAGGGGGACAAATAGTATAATGTCCTCGGGGTAGGAAAAAATGTTAATTTCCTTTGACAAGACCTGGGGTTTGAGAGGACTGGCAAAGGGTTCAGAGCAGGAAGGGGAGAGGGAGCAGCCAAGCAGAGGAAGGGGAGGATCCAAGAGGTATCTGCTGAGGATCTATATGCACCCAAGGACACCCTGGAAGGATGGTTAGTGAAGGGAGAGCCAGTATTCAAATCTAGCTGGGGGTGCTGAGGAATGTGGGAGCCTTGGGGGAACCAGCGCCCTCGGTCTAGCTTAAAAACAGTTCAGTTGTTTTGTTTTATTCTGAGACACTGTCGCAGAATTCAGTATGTGGTGCTGAGATTGCAAACCAGAGAACCAGCACACTGGGCTTTTCCAACTGTTTCCGGCTCACCCCACCTCCCCACCCCCACCCCAGTCTTCCCGGAAATAGCGTCTAGAATTCCTCCGGGAGGGGTGGGGGGGATAGCACTCCTGAAAGAGACAGCCTGGTCTCTGCAGGACCCCAGCAGGTGGGAGGCTAGGATGACTAAGAGGAAAGCTGATGTGGAGTGTGGAGGGTCCAGGCTGTCTCTCCAGCTGTTTCCCTGCTTTCCTTTATCTACTCAAAGCAGATCAAAGGTTGCTTCAGAGCCCGGGGAAAGCAGTGTGTCTTTTGTGCTTTGAAGGGGGGGAAAAAAAAAAAAACCTGTGCCCAAGTAACCGGCTGACTGCGGAAACCAGAGGGCTTACTTAGCTCCTGAGTCAAAGTGGGTGCTGTGCCAAGAGCAAAGGAAAAAAGGGAGGAGGTGGATTTTTGCAGGCACCTCCCCCTTTTCGCTTGGAGAAATCACAGCTGAACAAATGAGGCTGCTGGGGTCCGAGGTACACAGTAGACGCCCCGGCTTAGGTCTGTGTCTCCCCAGCTAAGAGGGAGGCAGCATCAAACCGTGCTGCCGCCCACCTTCTGGGCAGCCTCCGCCATGCTGGCCTCCGCCATGCTGGCCTCCGCCATGCTGGCCTCCGCCATGCTGGCCTCCGCCATGCTGGCCTCCGCCATGCTGGCCTCCGCCATGCTGGCCTCCGCCATGCTGGCCTCCGCCATGCTGGCCTCCGCCATGCTGGCCTCCGCCATGCTGGCCTCCGCCATGCTGGCCTCCGCCATGCTGGCCGTCTCTACTCTCTGAGCCTTAACTACTCTTATTTAAAGGAAGGAGGCAGAACTGGGCTTGAATTTCTCCAAGGTCCTCCCTAGTTGAAGCAACCTGTCGTGTCCTCCTTCGTCTGCCATAGAAACTTCCATCTTCCAGAGCCCCGGGTGGACCCTGGGTCGTCTCAAACAGTTTTCTTATGATGGGCCGGTATAGTCTGCGGCAGAGGCCCTCACCCCTTTGCTCTCAGAGGCTGGAGAAGGGCTTTGCTTGCTGAAGCTGTCTTCATGATGACTCAGCTCTGCCGTTTGTTATAACAAAGGGAGCGTAAGAAGATATGAGTGAGGAACTGTGAATAGATTCCCACAAAACTTGTCTGTGGAAGCTACATCTCACATAAATATTTTCTTAATTGTGACTTAAATTTTTCTTTAAAGATTTATTCTATGTGCATGAGTTTTTGTCTGCATGTATTTATGTGTGTCAACCACACATGTACCTGGTCTTCATGCAGGTCAGAGAGGGGCATCAGAGCTTCCGGAACCGGAGTTACAGAAGGCTGTGTGCCACCATGTGGTATTTGGAACTGCATCTGGGTCCTTTGCAAGAAAACAAGTGCTCTTAACTGCTGAGCCATTTCTCTAGCCATCCCCTAATTAAAGAAATATTTTATTTGTAATCCAGACCCCAATGTCTAGCCCCCTTAGTTTAGGCTTTTTGAGACAGGTCTCACACAGCTAAGGCTGACCATTGACTCCTGATCCTGCCTCCAAGTCTTAAACGCTAGGATTACCGTGGGTTCCACCGCACCTGGCAAAGCCATCTGAGTTCCTTAAAATGCTCTAACATCAAGCAATTTTACTTTCTGTTTTTATGTTTGCTTTTCCATCCATCTAAAACCTTAAAAAAAAAAACCCCAAAAAACAAAAAGCACAGCTATCAGATTGTACTAGAACAGAAATGTGTCTTTGTGCTGTGGACTACTGAGCTGGTCCCTTAGCCTTCCTGGAACTGGTTATCTGTAAAGATGCTAACAATTAGGTGCTGAGGACTAGTTGGTTGTGCCTACTGCCTGTAATCCTGGTACCCAGGAAATGAAGAAAGATCAAGAGTTCCAAGTTCTGCTGCTTAGGGAGTCTGAGGCCAGCCTGAGCCATAAGAGACTCTTTCATAAAAACGAGCAAACAAACAGACGAAGCAAAATCGCCTTCTAAGGCTCTGACACCCCACAGGTATGATGGGAGGGATACAGTCTGGCCACAGCCGGGTTGGGTGCGCCGTGCTATTTTGTTGTTGGGTTTTGTCGTATATCCTGAGCAGTATATGGAGACTTAGGGGACAGCATGGTGACCTTGGCCTCACACTTACTCCTTTTATTTTCCTGGGGTTTGTTTGTTTTCAGAATGGGTTCTTGCTACGTAGTCTGGGCTGGCCTTGACCTGGTGACCGTCCTTCTGGGAACTAGTATGACAGACAGATGCTACCATACCAGGTTTGCCCCATTTCTTTACCGCTTATGAAGGGACAACCCCTTGTGTTAGTTGCTATGGTGCCCTACCTCGGTTATCCTCGATACATGATATTAAAAAAAAAATGATGCAGCCCCAATTTATGGGCAAAAAAAGATCAGAACTGAGAGCTTGCCCGTTCACCCATTTTTTTTCTTCTTTTAGGTTTTTTTTTGGAGAGATAGTCTTACCACAGAGCCATCTCTCTAGCACCCCATCTACCTCCCCACCCCTTTTGCGGAGCTAGGGGTGGAGCACAGGGCATGCAGAAGGGAGTTAAGGTAGTAGGGGCAGAGAGAGAGAAGAGAAGAGGAGTAGAGAAGTAGAGGCCAGCTATGAGCTTGTGGAGAGAGGGGGGGGAAGGGAATGGGGAGAGGAGGGACAAAAGGGGGAAGGGCAAGAGAAGAGAGAGTTAAGAGGAGAGCAAGAGAGCGGCCTCATATAGTGTAAGCAGGCTCTCTGACAAGCATTCTGATCCTCTCCCCTCCCCCAACCCCCGTCTTAGTCAGGGTTTTATTCCTGCACAAACATCATGACCAAGAAGCAAGTTGGGGAGGAAAGGGTTTATTTAGCTCACACTTCCATATCTCTGTTCATCACCAAAGGAAGTCAGGACTGGAACTCAAGCAGGTCAGAAAGCAGGAGCTGATGCAGAGGCCATGGAGGGATGTTACTTACTGGCTTGCTTCCCCTGGCTTGTTCAGCTTGTTTTATTATAGAACCCAGGTCTACCAGCCCAGGGATGGCTCCACCCACAATGGGCTGGGCCAGGGATGGCTCCACCCACAATGGGCTGGGCCAGGGATGGCTCCACCCACAATGGGCTGGGCCATGGATGGCTCCACCCACAATGGGCTGGGCCTCCCCCTTGATCACTAGTTGAGAAAATGCCTTACAGCTGGATCTCATGGAGGCATTTCCTCAACTGAGGCTCCTTTCTCTGTGATAACTCCAGCTTGTGTCAAGTTGACACAAAACCAGCTAGCACCCCCCGCTTCTTTAGTTCTTCTTATTGTGATATTCTAAATTAGGGGCTGGCGTGTACTCTGATGGTTATGTGTGCTTAGTGTGCTTGAACATTCCATTCCTTGTACTATTTTTTTTTAAAGAAATGGACCATTGCACACCACTGCCTCGAACTATGCAATTTTTCCTAGGTTAAAAAATTGTTTTTAGCTGTGGTGGAACATGCCTTTAATTCCAGCATTTGGGAGGTAAAGGCAGGTAGACCTCTGAGCTGAAGACTCTCTTGATCTATATAGCCAGTTTTAGGACAGCTAGGGAAACCCTACTTCAGAAACAAAATAAGATAATTATTTATATGTATGCCTATCTGCATGGGTTTATGTCCACCCTATGTGTGTGTGGAAGTCCTTGGAAGCCAGAAAAGGGTGTGGGTTCTCTTGGAACTGGAGTTATGCAGGTGGTTTTCAGTTAGGTGTTGAGAGCCTAACTCAAGCCCTCCCCCCAAAAAAAAAGAGCAAGTACTCCTAACCACTGAGCCATCTCCGCAGGCCCTTTAGTTTTTATTACTGTATCGAATCTGTACAGTAATGGGTGTGGTGGTTTGGATAGGAATGGCCCCCATACGCTCATGTGAATGCTTAGCCCATAGGGAGTGGCACTATGGGGTTGTGTGGCCTTATGGAAGGAAGAAGTGTCACTGTGGGGACTGTGAGGTCTCATATGTTCAAGCTGAGGCTCAAGCACCTCACAGTCTCCTTCTGCTGCCCGAGGACCAGAGCTCTCAGCTCCTTCTCCAGCATCACCAGTTCATCACAGTGAGCCATATTTCCCACCATGACGATGATGGACCAAACCTCTGAACCTGTAAGCCAGCCCCAGTGAACCGTTTTGCTTTGTAAGAGCTGCCGTGGTTTCGGAGTCTCTGCACAACAGTCGCACCGTAAGGCAATGGGTTTCATGATGACGTTTTCCTGTGTGCGTGAAGCCTGCTGGTCATGCTCAGTCCTTTATCTGCCTTGCTCCTTCTCACCCCTGACGCTTCCTGTGCTCTCCCCAACCACACCTCCTTCTGTTCTCAGCTCTTTTTTCCATTTCCAATAGTTTCACTATGGCCGTTTTCAGGAACCCAAGTGGCTGTTTTCAGGAACCCAAGTAACCATTTCTTTAGAGCTTTTAGAGATGTTTGGCTTCGGACCCAGGATACGAGGGACTGGGGTGCATATTTTACACACCAAAGCAGATGTGGTCTCCAGGCAGCATCCCCCAGTCCCTACCTGGCATAACCTGCACCCCAACCCTGAACTTTCCAGCCCAGGGGTAGGGTAGGGACTACCCCAAGAGGCTCTTCCCTGTGTAATACAGACTTTTTACATTCTGTCTTTCTTCTTCCTCTTCTTTTCTCCCTTGTCTTCATTTTCTCCTCCTCCTCCTCTCTCTCTGCACATCCTTTCTCTCTTTTTCTTTCCTCCCCCTTCTCATGACAACTCCCTTGGCATTGGTCTTCGGGGCCAGTAAACCTGACCAAGAACAGCTTCCCAATAAACCTGCACTTAGTATCATCTAATCTGGTTTGAACTGGCTCATTTCGCCAGTGGAGAAATAACTTATCATGTTTATTCCTGTATCTTGAATGTGTACAGGAGCATGTCTCACCACATGCATGTGAACGTCAGAGAACAACTTGAGAAAGTCAGTTCACCCCCTTTCCTGGTGTGTCCCTGGGATAACACTCGAGTCTGACCTTGGCTACATGTTGCTGCGTTGGTTTTATTTTATTATTATTATTTTTTAATGTTTAAATGTTATGTGTATAGGTGCCTACATTTATGTCTATGATGTACATGTGTACCTGGTGCCTCTGGAGGCCAGATGAAGCCTGGATCTGCCACGTTATAGCTGCCACGTGGGAATTGAACCCAGATCCTCTGGAAGAGCAGCCAGTGCTCTTAACCACTGAGCCAGCCAGCCAGCTCTCCCAGCCCTGGTTTGGCTTTGCTTTGTTTTGAGAGTGGGGTCTTTGTATTGTCTAGACTTTGAACTCACTGTGTAACCCAGGGTGCTGGTTAATGTTTCATCCCCTTGACGTAAGCTAGAGTCATCTGAGAAGAGGAGACCTCGGTTGAGAAAATATCTTCCATCAGATTAGCCTGTATCAAGTCTGTGGGGGCTTTTCCTTCATTAATGATTGATGTAGAAGAGCCCAGCCTACTGTGGAAGGCGCCACCTGTGAGCACGTGGTCCTGGGTTGCATAGAAGAGCAAACCGGGAAGCAATGTCCTTCTGTGGTTCTGCTTCAGGTCCGGGTTCTTCTCGTTTGTTCCTGCCCTGACTTCCCTTCAGGGTGGACTGATGACATACGTCCTTCCCCGTCCCCAAGCTGCTTTTGGTCAATGTTTTGTCACAATGACAGAAAGAAAACCAGGATACCCAAGATGGCCTCAGTCTCCCAAGAACAAAAGTTATGGGCATATACCACTGAGTCCAAATGCACCTTGGGATCTAGTGTCACCTACATCTGGCTTGTCTTTCTCCCTATCCTCCTCAGTTTGATTTTCCTCAGCCCCAGTCATGTCCTTTCTGTTCCTCTGACTCCCTAAAGAGTCAGCTCCCCTCCCCTCTTGTATTCTCTGCGGGTCCTCATAGGGTTAGGGTTAGGGTTATTAGTCCCAGACACCTTCCCAACCAGGTTTTCCTGGCCACACCTGCCTGCCTTCCTATTGCGCATCATGTTTTAGCGAGTTCCCAGAATCTCCTTAGAATTCCCCTGCACACGCCATCTTGCTTCCATCCCCAACCAACTCCCCCGGGAGCTCCCACATCTGACACAGTTCTGTGTGTAACTGTCATTGTACTTAGCCTATACCTAATGTTCCTCGTCTCTGTTCTCTCTAGGACAGATCATAAACTTGACACAGAATCATCCAATAGGCACCCGATGTGCCCTATAGTGCGCCTCCAACGGAACCAGCAGACCAGCTATAGGACCTATAGAATCAGCTATAGAATCAGTTCTGGGCTGAGAAAACAGTGGTGACTTTCACAATGAGGTCACGCATGGCTTATGGGCCGGGGTTCTGCTGAAAGACAGCCTGGGTGCAGAGGGTGTTTATGGCAGCACAAACAATGCTCCTGAGCCCCGTCAGAACCCCTCCATGCTTTCTCAGTGCCCCTGCTGGACCTCTCTCTCACTCAGGACTCTGCTGGCCAGAGTACCATCCTCCTCAGCATCCCAACTCCCTCAGAATAGCGGGATGCTGACTAAGCCCAGCACAACTGAGCGCATAGTAGGCTTGAGTGTACGCGTACGGAATGAAGAATTGTGCATCTGAGGTCAGGACAACGACGTGAGAAGCAGAGAGCCTGCCCCTCAGCCCAGTCTCAGTGTGATGCTGGCCTTGCTATTTCCTCATCTAAAGGTTCAGGTACCAAGCCTCATCGTGATCCTTTTTCATTTTCAGTTTTCTCTTCAATAGGCTGCTGATGGTGCACATTTCAGGAGGCACAAAAGAGTGTCTCTTCCCACCCCCTTTCTTTTGCTCCTCCTTTTCCTCCTCCTTAGCACAGAACAGGTGCTGCTGAAGAAGTCCCCTGGGCTTGCCTCATGTTTGTGGATCTGTGTTTATCAGAGGTCTTTAAGTCTCCAGGCTCTGGAAAAACCACAGAGACCACTCCCCCCAGTGGGCGGGGTCAGTTCAGCATCCCAGGAATTGGGAACAGGACTGAATGCAGGCAAAGGATATTCTTTTTGAACAGTTCACGCCATAGTGGAAGGTCCTGAGTCTATACACAGAACGGTGCCTCCTGTCTGATTTTCCAGAATGTCTGCTGGTCCTGTTGGTTAAAGTAGGTGACGTGCCCATGAGCTTGAGGTAAGGCGAGGATCAGGCTAGATAGAGAGAAAGATGTCTCCATGGGGTGCAATATGGAAGGTCATCCCCCTGCAGCCTCCCATTGCCAGTTCTAGCCCCTAAAGTGCTAAGTATTATTGTCACAACTATTAAGAACTATTTATTTTATGCATAGGAGTACATTGTAGCTGTCTTCAGACACACCAGAAGAGGGCATCATTACAGATGGTTGTGAGCCACCATATGGTTACTGGGATTTGAACCCAGGGCCCCTGGAAGAGCTGTCGGTGCTCTTAACCACTGAGCCATTTCTCCAGCTCCTAATTCTATTATTTTACCGTCGGTGTTGTGGGTCACACCTAGGGTCACGCGCTTGTTAAGGAAGGTAGCACTGAGTTACTCAGAACTTACCTCAGAGGAATAAGAAGGCGGGGGGGGGGGGGGGGAAGCCAACATCAGATGCACTCTGTTTAAACAAGAATCCAGGCAATTGCAGAGACTTGAATTACCAAGGTGTGTGTGGGGGATACCCAGGGAACCCCACTCAGTCAAAGGAAAAGGAGAGGGGGAATGGAGGAAGGATTGTGGGTGCCGGTGACAGGGAGGAGGTCATGGAGTAAGATGTAAAGCAAATAATTTTTTAAAAATGAGAATAAAGGAATCAGGCAAAATGAGGGTAAGGTGGACAGCTGCATGGCCCAGAGGGAAACCCAGCAGTGCTCTGGGGAAAGAGGCCATGGTGGGTGGCTATTTCCCTGGGGCAACACACATAGAGAGGCACCTTTTGGTGTTGTTTTGGGGTCACAGACTGCTCTTCACAACTCTCTGCAAACCCCTGTCTCAAGCCTTCAAAGCTGAGATGACGTATAAGCCTCTGCACCCGGCATTTTTGTTCTCTTTTATTGTCTCAGCAAGACATTGACGGTTGGTTTCCTTTGTGAGTTACAATTGAGTTAGTGGAATTTATTACCTACCACGTCCTTGGGTAGTGGAGCAAGACACCACACACTCACAGCCACTAGAAACCCCGCCCCCACACCACTTCATTGACTTGTCTGCTGTGCTGGTTGGTTAGATTCTTTTTTCCTTTTTTTTTTTTTTGCTTGCTTGCTTTTGTCAACTTGACACAAGCTAGAGTCATTTTGAAAGACAGATCCCCAGCTGAACAAGTGCCTCCATCAGATTGGTCTTAAAAAAAAAAATAAAAAGATTTATTTATTTATTATATATAAGTACACTGTCGCTGTCTTTAGACACACCAGAAGAGGGCATCAGATCCCTTTACAGATGGTTGTGAGTCGCCATGTGGTTGCTGGGATTTGAACTCAGGACCTCTGGAAGAGCAGTCAGTGCTCTTAACCGCTGAGCCATATCTCCAGCCCCAGATTGGTATTTAGGCAAGTCTGTGAGGGGCATTTTCTTGACTAATGACTGATATGTTATGCCTTAGCTCACTGTGGACAGTGCCACCCCTGGGCAGGAGGGCCTTGGTTGTATAGAAAAGAAAAAAAAAAAAAAAAAAAAATCAGGCTGAATAAGCCATGAGGAACTAGCCAGTAAGCAGCGTTCCTCCATGGTCTCTGCTTTTCCTTTTCAGTGACTTTTCCTTTCATTGGTGCCCCATCATCTTTTCCTTTCATATACAAACCATCACACTATGTTAATCAATATGTGTTCATACCCAACATAGAACCTGATGGTTCCTCCAGCTCAGTCCTTACCAGCCCCATTAGGTAGCCTATGGGGGTAGCATCCCCACGCCTCATGCGGTGTTCAACTGGGTGTCTCTGTGGAGTGTGGCCCTGCCAGGATGTGCAGATGGTTTCAGAGTCCCTCCCACACCGCCTGAATCCAAGTACTTCTCATTGTCTGGGCATACTGTTCTTACCAGGAAGACATACGTGGCTTGAAACAGCATGTTCCTTTGCTCAGAGCAGTGACATGAGCTGCAAAAACCCTTTCGCTAGAGGAGGCCAGCTAAAGCCTAAGCCTACAAATCCGGGCTCCACCCCTGTAACTGCCTGAGGGGATCTTGGGTAAAATACTCTTGCCTACTGCGTAGTGGGAAGGACAGGGTAAGACAGCACAGGGACACACAGTTCCCATTGAGAAAACGGCCACATGCTGACAGAAAAATCTCAAGGGAATACAGCCCCTGCCAGCTGTGACAACAGGGGCTGAGGCTGGGTCTCAGCCTCCATATTGTTGACGTTCTATGTCCTGGGGGCTGGCCCAGTGCGGGCATGACTCCCACAACCCCGTTCCACGTCAGATCTGTGGCTTCTCAATACGACAACTACAAATGTTTCCAGAAATTGCCAGAGGTCCCAGGGAGACAATGGGTCTCCCATTGTGAACCGTGGATTTGGGGAGGAGCTCTGAGGAATGTGGAAGGCAGAGAGCTTCAGACTGCTTCACAGAAACAGCAGCTCCTCCAGCAGCCTTCCTCCAGACAAGGCCTGCCTCGGGGTGGGGGTGGGGAAGAAAGGAGGGAGGGAGGAGGAGCTGCAGAGGGAAGAATAGAAAGAGGAGGAAGAGGAAAGAGAAGTGGAGGCGAGGAGAGGGGCCGCAGACAAAGGGAGAACAGCATAAGGCCCCTGGGTCTCCACGTTCTGAACACATGAAAGATTGTGGACCTCCATTCTCTCCTGCCAGAGTCTGGGCCCTTCTTCCTCCTCTTATTAACCTGAGAGATGCTGAGTGAGCTCCCCACCCATCTGGGAGTAGGAATGGAAAGCACCTAGTCTGTTCTGTGCTCTCCCCTGCGTCCAGATGCTCCCTTGTGTCCAGATGCTCCTCTGTACCCAGATGCTCCCCTGCATCCAGATGCTCCCCTGCGTCCAGATGCTCCCCTGCATCCAGATGCTCCCCTGTGTCCAGATGCTCCCCTTACGTCCAGATGCTCCCCGTCCAGATGCTCCCCTGTGTCCAGATGTTCTCCTGCATCCAGATGTTCCCTTGTGTCCAGATGCTCCCCTGTACCCAGATGCTCCCCTGCATCCAGATGCTCCCCTGCATCCAGATGCTCCCCTGCATCCAGATGCTCCCCTGCGTCCAGATGTTCCCCTGTATCCAGATGCTCCCCTGCGTTCAGATGCTCCCCTGTGTCCAGATGCTCCCCTGTGTCCAGATGCTCCCCTGCATCCAGATGTTCCCTTGTGTCCAGATGCTCCCCTGTACCCAGATGCTCCCCTGCATCCAGATGCTCCCCTGCGTCCAGATGCTACCCTGCGTCCAGATGCTCCCCTGCGTCCAGATGCTCCCCTGCGTCCAGATGCTCCCCTGCGTCCAGATGCTCCCCTGCGTCCAGATGCTCCCCTGCGTCCAGATGCTCCCCTGCATCCAGATGTTCCCTTGTGTCCAGATGCTCCTCTGTACCCAGATGCTCCCCTGCATCCAGATGTTCCCTTGTGTCCAGATGCTCCTCTGTACCCAGATGCTCCCCTGCATCCAGATGCTCCCCTGCATCCAGATGTTCCCTTGTGTCCAGATGCTCCTCTGTACCCAGATGCTCCCCTGCATCCAGATGCTTCCCTGCAGGTCCTGTCCACCTTGCCTTTTAAATTCATTAGGAAGTCTCAGTATTCATCTCTCTCCAAACACAATGTAACCAGTTGTCTTACCCTCAAGCTCTTGTTGCTACACCTTCTCGCCATGAGCCATGACTGACTGTATCTTCTCCAATGGTGAGCCAAAGTACATTCTTTCCTTAAAAAAAAAATCAGGATCACAGAGCCTCCCTGGTTTTCCTGCTTCCCTGCTCACTCATTATAGTCTTTATTCTCCACAAAGCAGACGGAAGAAGCTGTTATAAAAATGAAAATCAGCTGCTTTTGCCATGGCACCTCCTAGGTAGCTGTGTTGAGGTGAGGCTGAAAATCCCGTTCCTGGCCACCAGCTGCCAAGTGGATGACTGACAACTTTGTGCTGAGCGCATGGCTACAGGAGTCACTGCTGCTGCCCTGGGTGAAGAGTGATGAGGTGGTTTGTATACGCTTGGCCCAGGTAGTGGCACTTTTAGAACGTGTGGCCCTGTTGGAAGAAGTGTGTCACTGTGGGCCTGAGCTTTAAGACCCTTGTCCCAGCTTTTTGGAAGCCAGCCTTCTCCTGTTTGCCTTTGGAACAAGATGTAGAACTCTCAGCTCCTTCTGCACCATGCCTGCCTGGATGCTGCCAGGCTCCCACTTTGATGATAATGGACTGAACCTCTGAACCTGTAAGCCAGCCCCAGTTAAATGGTGTCCTTATAAGAGTTGCCTTGGTCATGGTGTCTGTTCACAGCAGCAACGCCCTAAGACAAATGGAAAGGTTATGTGGTCTGAAGCAGGGTGTCTTGACCTATGAAAAGTGCCTCTTCTGTTCAGTCAGGACATTGTTGTTATAGACTAAGGCGATCTGTCTTGTTGGATACATTATGGATGCCAATCCGAGTGTCCTCTATCTGGTCATATAAAAGAGAAGAGAAGGATGTTCCCAGGCTGACAGATACTACTGTGCCTCAGTGGTTAGGGAGTAAAAAGAGTTAGCAGAATCTAAAAGCTTTTCAATCTCTCTAAAGCAGATGATGTCCTTGGGCTGGAGAGATGGCTCAGTGGTTGGTTAAGAGCATTGGCTGCTCTTCCAGAGGTCCCAAGTTCAATTCCCAGCAACCACATGGGGATCTGATGCCCTCTTCTGACGTGTGCATATATATGCAGCAGAGCACGCATACATTAAATACATAAATAAATAATCAGATGATGCCCTCAGTATGTTAATCGGAAAACCCTTAAGCAAAGAAGCGAAACCAGAGCACCCACAATTCAGTGTTTTGTCACTCCACATGTCCTGCAACACAAATACTGGCCCATTGCTCCAAAGAACAAATGACACACTGAGAAAAGTGAAGAGGAGGAGTCTGTAGAACGCGCTAAGCTTTCGGCTAAGAGAACAATGGAGGTGAAAGAGAACCATTAGGGACAGATTGCTGAGAGACGTAATGAGCCCTCACTGAAGGTTCTCCTTCTCAGTCCAAGTATAGCCAAAAATAAGTAGCATCCGTTTTCTAAGAGCCACAAAGCCAGGTGGTGCTGGTGCAGGCTTTTAGTCCCAGCACGAGGCAGAGGCAGGCAGATCTCTGTGAGTTTGGGGCCAGCCTGGACTACAGAGAGCGCCCCAGAATAGCCAGCATTCCACAGGGAAATGCTGTTTTGAAAAACCAAGCAAACTAACAAACAAATCGAAACAAAGGCATAATAACTAATTAGTCAGACCTGGAGGGTGGGGAGGAATCAGGAAACAATCGGGAGGCAGTGGCAAGAGAATTAAGAATTTAAGGTCATCCTTGGCCACGTAGTGAGCACAAGTTCAACCTGGGCTTCCGTCAAATGTGGCCACTTGGGCCTTGAAAACGAGTCCTTGGGAAACAGTGACAAGACTATCCTGAAGCTCAAGGTCAGCCTGGTCTACATCGTGAGTTCCAGACCAACCAGGGTCATACACGAAGCCCCGAATCAGCCAATAAACCAACCAGTCAGTGCAAATCTACTCACGATGTCCCCGTGATCAAAGCTATCTGGTGACGTGATCTCAGCTGTTAGTCCACGCTCCTCTCTTACTGTAGATAATCTCATTTTCCGTCTGCCACCAAGCTCCAGACACACACACACACACACACACACACACACACACACACACACACACACACACACACACGCGCGCGCGCGCGCGCACACACATTGCTTCTACCAACGCACTCAGTATGTTATGTTCCTGTTTCCCCAGCTTCTGTACAAGCTGACCCTTTGCCTGAAACGCCCCCTGCTGGTCTGCATCCAACCCACGTGGCTCCACCCACGTGGCTCCACCCACGTGGCTCCACCCACGTGGCTCCACCCACGTGGCTCCACCCACGTGGCTCCACCCACGTGGCTCCACCCACGTGGCTCCACCCACGTGGCTCCACCCACGTGGCTCCACCCATACGGCATCCACACAAGCATTGTTTGTCTGACCAGATTCTTCCCTCACACTGTGAAAATGACCTTTTCAAGTATTTGTACACCACCCACTGTACACTCTTTCTTACTGGGGACCCAGGCTAGGCCCTCCACATTGGGCAGGTAGTGTATCACTGAGGGCCATCCTCAGCCCCTCTGCCTGAAAGATGCTGGCTCACAGGGGCACATTGCCGCTTTCTTTGGGGGAGGGGGAGTGGCTGCGGGAGTTCATTTAGCCCAGGCTAGCCTCACCCTCAGTATATAGCCAAGGTCAGCCTTGAAATACTGATCCTCCTGCTCCTCTGTCCCGAGTTCTAGGATCACTGATCAGTACCAACACACCTGGTTCCTTCCACATCCTTTCGTGTGGACAAGGTCTGATAGGACCTTGCTGCATAGCCCAGGGTAGTTCCTCCCTGTCTCCATAACCTAGCTCTGGCCTATCTTTGCTGTACCCTTTAGAGCCTACAGTTTGGCACACACAGTAGACACTTAGCACGGGTTTACCGAGTAGACACATGAGCAAGGACCATTGGCAATGCTGCCATGTCTTGCTCTGTGGTGTGTGTGAGCCGGTCCCGGTCAGAAGCAATGAAGCCAGTATGTGCTTGGAGGTGGGAAGAAGTCATTTGAGGCAAAAGAAAGGGATGCCGGGTCAGGATGCTCGGGGACTCTTTACTTTCCTCTTCGCAGCTGTCTCTGTGGCTCTTTCGTGGGGATCCGGTTGTTGCTATTACCAGACTGGCTTTTCTGGGGCAGTACTCAGAGAGCAGCAGGCCCTGGGCTAGCCATCTCCCTGGCCAGGTTATATGACGGTGACCGCTAGGGGGCACTCCAACTCACAGCATCTGTCTCCAGGGCCGCCAGCTGCCTGGGAGGCTTGCTGTCTTTTGTTCCTGAGGCCTTTCTTTTTCTCTTCTCTGTTCCTTGCTGTTTCTCTCTCTTCTCTCGTCAGAATTTTCCTCTTCTACTTTACCCTCAGCTCTTCTCCTCAGTCTCTGTCAGCATCTGTGCCAGTGTGAGACACAGGGCAGTCATGTGATCGGCCTGCTCACCAGGGAGGTCACAGCATAAGCTGAATTCCCCTAAAACCAGAAAGACAGTGACACTTCCTGGAAGGCCTGCCTTGGGGAAACTAAAGGGACAAGTGATCGTCTTAACCCTGGTGGCTCCACAGTCTGGTCCACAGCGACTTGGCTGTCTGACTAAGCAGCTAACTGCAGTAACACTGCTTTATCTCACTGAAGGACAAACAGGCTGCAGCCCAAGGTGAAATGTGGTACTAGCAGGTTCGAATCCTTGGACAGACTGCTTAACCTGTAAGCATAATGTATCAGGGCTGTACATGCTTACAGCTGTGCATGGAGTTAGTCTATAGGCCAAGGCCACCTGACCAGCTAAAGTAGAGCTGGGACCATCTTTGAACTCTCAGAGAGAAACACTTTTGGGCAGAGGGAACTGAAAACAGGATGCCCCCTCTAATTGGGCTCTTTTCTTTCTTTCTTTCTTTCTTTCTTTCTTTCTTTCTTTCTTTCTTTCTTTCTCTCTTTCTCTCTTTCTTTCTTTCTTTTAATAGATATTCTCTGTATTTACATCTCAAATGTTATCCCCTCCTCCACTCCCCTCCCCGCTCACCCTTCCCATTGCCTCCATGAAGGTGCTCCCTCTCCCAACCACCCTCTCCCACCTCAGCACCTTGGTGTTCCCCTACACGGGGAAACGGAGCCTTCACTGGACCAAAGGCCTCTCCTCCCATTGACTGGGCTCTTCTTTTGGGGAGCGGTCTCTGTGGCAAGCAGAGCCACAGGAACTCCTGTCCTTGGGTCTTTCCGGAGCATTATCCGTCTTTGTGCCATGGACTTCTCTGGGAAGTCCCAGAGAAGCACAGGTCTGTTTGGGATACATTATCAGTGTCAACCTGACTGTTCTCAACTTGGTCGGGTAAGAGAGAAGGATGTCCCCGGACTGGCAGATGGCAGTTGGGGAACAAGAGCAGCTTGCCCCGGACTGGCACACATTGGCGGTTGGGGAACAAGAGGAGTTTGCCGAGTCCAAACGCTTTCCAATCTCTCTAAGGGAAGATGATGGCCACCAATAAGTTAGTCAGGAAAGCCCTAAACAAAGAAGGGAAGAAGCCCCTCACCCCGACCGTGCCGTAGTGATGATACCACCCGTATCTCCTCGGGTGGTAGGAAGGATGAGATGGTTCAGACACTGTCGAGGCCGGGGAAAGGGCACACTGGTGGAAGCCCTCACAGGAGCTCTGCCACTGAAGGGATGGATCCTACACACAGACTCTCAGAGATGGGAAATCAAACGAGTTGTGGTGTTTCCAGCTACCGTCTTACTGGCCATAGCAGAGTATTCAACGTCAGGCATGGTGCTGTGCCTATAACCCTAATATTAAGGAGGTGGAGCAGGGCCAACCTCAGCTATATAGAAAGTTTGAGGCTAGCCTGGCTACCTGAGACCCTGTCTCAGAAATGATGATACATCCGCTTTCTTCCCACCAGGATCAAATCCCTGCTCTGCTGCCCCCAATGGACATGGCACTTCTCCTGTCCCCTACTCTCCCCTCTCCTCCTCCCCCCTCCCCTCCACTCCCCTCCTCTCCCCCCACCTTTCCCTCCTCTCCTTCCCTTCCTCCTCTCCCTCCTCCCCTTCCCTCCCCTCCCATTTACTCCCTTCCTCTCCCCTCCTCTCCTTTCCTCTCCTCTCTTCTCTTCATATTTTTAAAAAAGATTTATTTATTTATTATATATGAGCACACTGTAGCTGTCCTCAGACACTCAAGAAGAGGACATCAGATCTCATTACAGATGATTGTGAGCCACCATGTGGTTGCTGGAAATTGAACTCAGGACCTTTGGAAGAACAGTCAGTGCTCTTAACCGCTGAGCCATCTCTCCAGCCCTGTACTTTTTTTTTTTGTTTTGTTTTTTTAAATAAAAGAACCCACTATGTAACCCAGGACGGCCTCGAACTTAAGGACTTAAGATGATCCTCCTTCCTTAGCTGCCCAACTGCTGTGATTACAAGCATACATCACCACATCCATGCCTGGCTTCTTTATTTTCCCTCTATTTTCATTTTACTCTCTCTTCCCCTCTCACTCTCACATTTATCTTCCATCCAATCCTCTTTAAATAAAAAAATTAAAAATTAGATTTAGTCACTTTATTTATTTAGTCATTTTATTTATGAATGTTTTACCCCCACACGCATGCATCTGCATTGTGTGTGCTTGGTGCCCTAGAAGGTCAGCAGAGGGCATCTGGTCTCCTAAAACTGCAGTTACAGATATCTGTGAAGTATCAGGGTGCTGGGATTGAACCTCAGTCCTTCACAAGAACAAGTGGTCTTAACTAACAAACCATCTTTTTCTGCCTCTTAGTCCTTTTAAATTAAAAATAAACATTTAAATGTGTGTGTGCATGCATGTATACATGCATGAGATCAGAGGATAACTTATGGGAGTCTCCCGTCTCTAACATGTGGGTCCTGGGCATTGAGCTCTGGTTATCAGACTTGATGTTAAGTGCATTGTCTTTTGGCCTCTCCTTCCTCAGTTTGGACAGGTTCTCATTCTATAGGTCAAGCGGGCTTCAAACCTGTGACCCTTCTGCTCAACCTCCTGAGCACTTGGAGGGCGGGTGCTGCGGGAGCCCACCTGGTACCACTGGTTTTCCTCTTTATGGAACACACTGTGGTAAATGTGAAGCCTGCCCTTGAGCTCTGACTTCCAGAGAGGAGAGAAGGGGGTAAGGAGTGTGGGGGTGGGGAGGGAGTAACAGTGGCAGAGCTTTTGCCAGGCCTGCAAGGGGCTTAGGGAATGAAATCGACACGGACATCTACTTCTTTACTGCTGACATGACGTTTTTGATGGGTGTGGCAAGGGCAGGATCTTCCGCTTGGCTGGGGACCCAAGGCCTCCCAGTGAAGGACAAGATCCCAGTAATGATTAGTTTGTTGCATCATGGAAGATTTGCTCTCAGGGATCCTAGCCAAGAACGACTCTGTTAATGAGGGTCAGCTCCGTGGACTTCCTCTCCTAAGCTAGCACACATTTCCTTCTTCCTGGTGCTATAGCCCCTAGCTCAGGATCACAGAGAGACCTGGATGTGTGCAAACCTCCCGTGTATAGGCAGACACAGTTCTACACTCATGCCCAAGCAGGCCTGTCTGCTAAACAAATGAGTGCACACTCACATACAACACCCACACAGACATCTCCCATTCGTCGCACACTTTCAGACACACAGTGTGCCCAGACAGCCACCCTGACATTCAGTACACATTCCCACAATGGCAGTTGCCAAAGGTGGCTGCCAGCGACTCTTGTATCTTCCCTACCATCTGTCAATAAGAAAAAAAAATCTGTTCTCCTCCTGTTGAGTGTTTGTGGAAGCAATGCTCTGACATTCCTGCAGCCATGCTGGAGAGGACTGGGAGGGGGTTATCTATGAATGAGTCCAGCTAGCCTGAGGCTGCTGTGTTGGAAGGAAGCCTAGCTGGTCACATGAAAGGGGGAGCCATACGGAGGAGCACTGGTATACCAGGCACCTGAGTGAGGCCAGTCCAGCTGCCACACATCAAACCCATGGGGTGCCATCTGACCGTCTAGTACCTTTACCAAATTCTTGATAGTTCATGGAAAATGTTTATGAAACAGGTATTATATATTCCAGGCTGGCCCTCTGTAGTCAAGGATGACCTAGAACTCATGATCCTCCTGATTGCCCCTTGCCAGTGCCCAAACTTTAAGCTTACACTGCTATATATCCAGGGCTTTACTGTATGCCAGTGGGCTATCAAAAACCAGCCCTCAGAAACAGGTATTGTTATATTGCCCAGAGGGGTCTGAAACCCTTGGCAGCCCTGTTTTACCTTCCCAAGCACTGAGATCACAGGCATGGACTTTCACGCCTAAATCTGGGCTACCCCATACCATATGAACGCTCTGTCTCTCATAAGCGTTCCAAGACTATTAGCTATTGCATAATGTAGTCAGGGAGCCCTTGCAAGACTTGGTATGCCATCTGAAGTTTCAGCATGTAGAAATTACGAGCAAAGTACATTTCGTTTCATCTTAAGTTACCTATCCTGTGGTATTTCCTTATAACAATAGAGAATATACAATACTCAAGTCAAGAAAACACATGGATAAACTACTCTAAAGGGCTCATGTGGGACTATAAACCATAAGCATGAAAAAAAATCATAGTTGGCAAGAAATGAGAAGTAAGCTGGGAATCCAATGGGTATGGGTCCTGGAACTCAGTTGCCTCACCTCTGTGAACCTCAATTTCCTTATCTGTCAAAGGGGTTCAGTGATAGCAGATGGTATGATCTGATGATTAGATGAGACAGGCTATCTCGGACTGCTCTGTGGACTGTTCTATGCGTCACCTCCAAGCCTGGAATGGCACCTCAAATGTAAAAGCATCCCTCCTCAGGTTAGAGATCTCGGCCTAAGCAGCAGACAGGGAGGTGGGGTTTGTATGCTCTGGGCCTCCTGGATGACTTTAAAACATTTTGACCTTCAGGTATCCAAAAGAAAGAGGAATGTAGGAGTGACCAGGCCACTTCTTGGCATTATCCAATCCTTTCCATAATTTAGCTGCCTGCCCTATGTAATTACTTTTCTTTGCATCTGAGCTTAGAGCAATAGTAGTTCCCGATAACTAGAGGCTTAATAAGGCTAAGTCATAATAAGTGTCCTGTAGAATTACACACTGCATTAACACCAAATGGGTTCATTAGAAATTCATTAGGCACGATTCCTGTGGCTGCCATAGGAATTAATCACGGTTAGCCAGCGGCAGGAAAGTGGGTGATGGATAATTGCATGCAGAGTAGGAAGATCCTTTGGCATCTGACTCTGGCCCGAAGCGGTGGATTTTGGGAGTCATAGACTGTTTCAGGTGTAAGTTTGCAGGTGAGGTTGCTTGGATGTTGTTAGACACACAGAGTTAGGACACCTTTTCTTTCCATTCTGACCATAAAAGCTGAGCATAGCACAACCGACTCCATGATGAAGGTATCAATCACTTAGGCCATAAAATTCAGTACATAGTTCCACCTACCAAGATGAAAACAAAGACCCAATCCTCCACAGTTCTGGGAAGGTCTCTAAATGTACAGACCTTGCCTTCTGACTTCTGCAGTTCCGTTTCTGTTCTTGGTAACTGAAGCATGTCAACCCAAGATATGGTTTTTTTGTGCTTAAAAGTTTACCCTGAGGGCTAGAGGGATGGCTCAGCAGTTTAAGAGCAATGGCTGCGCTTCCAGAGACCGTGGGTTTAATTCCCAGCACCTACATAACAGCTCACAACTGAAGTTGGAAAGTCAGAGTGTGCTCTAATCTTCTGGCCTGCTTACTCTCAACTGCCTGTCTTCCAATGAAATCCTACCATGTTCCTCAAAGAGCTGATCTTTGAAGATCCTTCAGCCAGTGCATCTTCATGGAACTATCAATCAAGGCTCCCCGAAACCAAAACCACACGTCTCTAACTAGGCCAACTGTACTTTCTTGGTATATTTTTGAGACAGGGTAGCCTAGACTGACCTCCAGTTTGCCATGTAGCCAAAGTTGAACTTGGACTTCTGACCTTCCTGCCTCTACCTCCAGAATGCTGGGATCACAGGCATGAGCCACCACGTCTAGTTTATGTGATTCTGGGGATTATTAAATCCAAGGCTCTGTGCATGCTGGGCTAGCAGCCCGCCGACTGAACTACCTTCCTCTCTCTAGTCATCTTCTTCCTCCTCTTCCTCCTTCTCCTCTTCCTCCCCCCTCCCTCCTCCTCCCCCTCTCACTCTTCCTCCTCCTCCCCCTCTCCCTCCTCCTCCTCTTTCTCCTCCTTCTCCTCCTCCTCTTTCTTCTCCTCCTTCTCTTCCTCCTCCTCATTTTTAGACAGGTTCTCACTATTTAGCTCTGGTAGTCCTGTAATTGAATAGATACATAGACCAGGCTAGCCTCCAACTCAGAGATCCAGCTGCCTCTGCTTCCTGAGACCAGGAGTTACAGGAATGGGCCATCACTCCCAGCCCATATTTTCTTATTAGCTAATATTTATTAAGTTAGGCTGTCACTGGCTTATGACAGCTTACTTAGAACTTCAGTACAGATATTACGTGAATCTGGTAGAAACCATACTTTTTGGGCTACCATGCTAGGGATTCAGACACAGGGCTACTTTCATGCCAAGGATCCTTACATTTTTAATCTGTACTATACACATCTAACCCCATACTTTTTTAAACCTTTTTTTCTGGGCTAGTGATATCCCACTCAATAGCCACTATCCTCTGTTTGCTTGTGACTTCCGGTGGAAGTCCAGCCCCGCCCCACATACCTCAAGTAACACTGTTCTTGCCAGTGCACGCTCATCTGTAATGACAAGGTTTTATCATTCTTGTTCATGCACATGCACTTTCCCTAACCACAGTCTCCGACGCCAGGACGCTGGTGGAGTAAATGGTGATGTATCTACACAGTGACTGACAATCCAAAACGGTGTCGTGGTGTACTCCTGGAATCCCAGTATCCACAATGCTGAGGCAAGGAGAGGGTTTCAAAGTTTGAAGCCAACCTGGACTACGCACTGAGATTCTATCTCAGAATCAAACACAACAACAAACACCAGGTGTGGTGAGTGACACACATCTGTAGTCTCAGCACAGGGATGACTGAGGCAGGGGGATCACAAGTTTGAATCCAACTCAGGTATATTAGTGATTTTTCCCCCTCTATGTGAGAAGATACAAGAGAGAAATAACTTAGAATAGAGTTATTTTGTCTAATGGTTTCAGAGCGTCTCAGCCCATCTTAGTTGGAAGACCACGGTGACAGGAGTGACTCAGTCTGCACAGACAGGAGTCTGTGACTACAGCATCTCAGAGAAAGAAAGGGGGGAGGGGGATAGGGAGAAAAAGAGGGAGGGGGAAGGAGGGGGGATGGGGAGAGGGGGGGATGGGGAAAGGGAGAGAGAGAGAGAGAGAGAGAGACTCCAGAGGGAGGAAATGGTATATCCAAAGGCTAGACAGGGAAGGAAAGAAGCTAAAGGTTAGGGGCTAAAGAGGGGGTGTGGGATGGGGATAAGCTTCCAGATTAAACTATCTGCTATGTCACTCCCCTCTCACACATAACTCGGGGCTCAGGGAATTGAGAGAATTAATTGACAGATACGATTCGCATGACCCCGTGCCTGGATAAAGCGAACAAAAGGAAGTCCAGGGTTCCCCCTTTGATCAGGGACCCAAACAGTTCCCTTCTCTACATATTCTTCTCAAGATGGCGGTGGCTGTTTGAGACACAGCCAGAGTCTAGGTGGGAAGTCCAGGTGTCCAAGAAGGGTAGCCTTGGAACTTTCTTATCTCCATTGGGGTGTATTTGCCCCACTGGTTCAACGGCCCCATAAAACCTGCAGCTGGAGTTCATTTACCTTTCCGGGGAAAATGTTCAAGCAGATGAACCCCAGAATAAGAGGAGAGATATGGGTGGATGGAGGGTGGCAGGTCAGATGAATCATGGGAAGAGGGTGCAGCCAAGCCAGGCACCCCGGTGCTAGTGTCGTCTCGACCCGGACCTTGCCACTCCCTTCCGGTCCTTGTTGGCGGAGCAGCTTGGACGAAGCATTTCTCCCCGTTTGGGAGAAGCTGGCGGGCAGGGAGCTAAGTGGGAACTAGAGAGGCCGTGGGTGCGCCCTGCCAGCTTCTCACTCACTCACGGCTTCCGGCCCACCGCTGTGAACTCCTGTTTGCTACTTCCCCACGCTCGTCTTGAAGAGAGAGAGAGTCAGTGGGATCAGCCACAAAATGCCCAACGCCTGTCACCTGTTACTGTCAGTGCTACTTCCTCAGTACTATTGTTCTGTAGAGAAAATTCTCGTATGGCTATGGGAGGGAATTTATTACCTTGCCCTGATGGGGTATGTGTGTGTGTGTGTGTGTGTGTGTGTGTGTGCATGTGTGTGCATGTGGGTGCTTGTGTGCATGTGTGTGCATGTGTGTTCGAGTGTGTGTGTGTGTGTGCTTGTGTGTGCATGTGTGTGTGTATGTGCTTGTGTGTGTGTGTGTGTGTGTGCAAAAGGGCAATATTGCTGTCGTTAGTTCTCTCTTTTTATCACATGGGCTCCTGGGGATTAAACTCAGGCCATCAGGCTTGGTGTAGAGCCATTTGCTGATGACCCTGTTTTGTTATTTCTTAAATTAATCAGTTATTATTTTTTAAGACACTGTCTCACTCTAGAGCATCAGCTGTCCTGGAATTCTGGATAATCCCCCTGCTTCAGTCTTCCTAGTTCTGAGATGTACCATAATGCCCTTCTGGATATCAATATTTTACATATAAGACCGTTTTTGTGTGGTGTGGTGGCGCACACCTTTGATCCCAGACCGGGGAGTCAGAGGTAGGCAGATCTCTGTGCGTACAAGACCAGGCTGATCTACAAAGTGTACACCCTGTCTCAGACTGTTTGTCCCAGTAACCCATCCTTCAGTCTTTTTACATTTGTTGTAAAGAAAACAATAGGGGCAGGCTGGAGAGATGGCTGAGAGATTGACAGCACTGACTGCTCTTCCAGAGGGCCTGAGTTCTATTCCCAGCAACCACATGGTGGTTTGCAACCATCTGTAATGAAATCTGGTGCCCTTTTTTTGGCTTGCAGGCATATATGCAGGCAGACCATTGTGTATAAATGAATGAATGAATGAATGAATGAATGAATAAATCTTTTAAGAAAAGCAATAGGGGCTTTGTACAAAATATGGAGCTTTCTATGTACTTCATTTTGATTGGTCCTTCCCTTCTCCTCCCCTCAGCCCTCTCCTCATGGTACCTTTTTGCTTGCTCTCTTCCCCATGGTACCCTTTGCCCCCAATATTTCCCTTTTCTATGCTGCTGTTGTCTTTCCTCCCCTCTCCCTTGGAACTTTTTCTTCCTAGTCATATGGGCTCTTTTCTTGCTTAAGAATCCATCCTTAGCTTAGTCCTAACTAGTCATCTGACATATATACACCCAAAGGTATGAATAATATTTACTTATTTATGATAGAAGAGGATAGAAAACAGCCCAAAGTTTCTGATAGAAAGTGAATTATACATAGACTAGAATGTGACTGATTGATTGATTGATTGATCGATTGATTGATTGTGATACCGGAGATAGACCATTCCCATACCTGGCCAGCTCTGTACCACTGAGCTATTTAAAATGATATAAACACCAAGTGTGCTGGTGTGTGTCTATATTCCTACCTTCTGGGAGTGTATGTCAGGAGGATCAGGAGATTAAGGTCATCCTAGACTATGTAGGGTGTTTGAGGCCTGTCTGGGCTATACAAAACTCTTTCTCAAAAGGGAAAAACAAACCAAAAGACAAAAAAAAAAAAAAAAAAAAAAAAAAAAAAAAAAAAAAAAGAGGGAAACCTAGTTGAGATAAGGAGTTCTAGGATTGGAAACTGAAGACTGGCGTAGTCTGTGTCAAAGCTGACTTCTCATCAGTTCAGGCAGCACAGAATCACTCAGGTGGTTCAGCAGAGAAAAGTACTTGCTGCCAGGTTTCACCTGAATCTCTGAAATTTGGTTACACACACACACACATACACACACACATACACACACACACACACACACACACACACACACAGAGAGAGAGAGAGAGATACATAGATAGATAGATAGATAGATAGATAGATAGATAGATAGATAGGTAGATAGATATATAGACACATGCATAGATACATAGACAGATAGATACATACATAGATACATAGATAGATAGATACATACATACATACATACATACATACATACATACATACATACATACATAGATTGATAGAACCTACCAGTCCCTGGTTTCATAGTCAGCAACTGTGGTCAATTCTGCTTTGAATAGAAATGACAGGATTTCATAGAGAGGAGAACCCAGGACTGGAGAGTTGTTGTTTGCTTGCTTTTGGTTTGTTCCTGAAACAGGGTCTTGCTCTGTAGCCCATTCTTGGTCTTATAACAATCCTCCTGCTTCAGCTCCCCAAGTACCAGGATTATAGGTGTCAGCCACAGTGCCCAGGTGAAACTTCGTAATTAACAGCAATAACAGTGAAGGTGCTGATGAGGACTTTTACATGATTGCTACTTTAGTGTGGCCCAGGAGCCACCCCACAAGCAAAACTGGCATCTGTCACCCCGAAGACCGGAGCCCCATATGTAAAGTGGCTCCTATGACATGTAGCTTACAGACCGCACTTGTGTGACTTGGGTCTAGGTTGGCCTGGGTGTTCCCCGGGGAAGGCTCATGTCTTCCAGACTGCCACATGCAGTTCTGTGCACAGTACTTGGTGACTGGAGGCTGAGGACAGGTTGGGGATGGGCAGAGAGGGGATGAGCAGAGAGGTGAATGACCACTCTGAGGCTGTCCTGGCCTTGGCCTTGCTGAGACTGGTAATAGGACTATAGGTGGTTTTTCCCAAGGTGAATAACCTTGGGGCTCCTGCCCACATCATAAAACATCAAGCACCTCCCGGTTAGGGGCAGGACTGGGAAGTGGGGTGACTTTGGGGCTAAACCTTGGTAGTTGGGAGTGTTTATAAGCTAGGACTCCAGACTCCTCAGTACCAACCTTCTTCCTCAGCTTCTCTTGGCTGCCAGCTCTCTCCCAGCACCATGGCCTTCAGTGGCAAATATGAATTTGAGAGTGAGAAGAATTACGACGAGTTCATGAAGCGTCTGGGTGAGTGAACTTCTTTGTGTCCCTTCCTTGGGGCTGGCTGCTTATAACCAGCTCTGGGATAGGAACCTAAACTCTTGGGGTAGATTAGGACAGAACTCATCCATCCATCCATCCATCCATCCATCCATCCATCCATCCATTCATCCATCTATTCATCCATCCATCCATCCATCCATCCATCCATCCATCCATCCATTCATCCATCTATTCATCCATCCATCCATCCATCCATCCATCCATCCATCCATCCATCCATCCATCCATCCATCCATCCATCCATCCATCCACTCACCCACCCACCCAACCAACCAACCACCCAACCAACCAACCAACCAACCAACCAACCATCCATTCACACTTTTGTTGAGCAAATACTCTGTTCTGTTTCTAAGGATAACCAAAGCTGTAACACATCCTTTGATTTTAAAAGACTTAGAGAATTTTAGTATCTCTACTTTGTGTATGGAAGGCAGGAGGCTCAGATAAAGTTGTATCAACATTTAAGGCCACATAGTAGTGATTGGTGAAGTAGAGATCTGATGTTTAATTGTTCAAATGTTTTTATTATTGTTGTTAGAAGTAGGGTCTCATGTAGTCTAAGCTGGCCTCAAAACCGCCATGTGGCTGAGGATATCTTTGAAATTTTGATCCCTTTGCCTCTCTTTCTGATGCTGGGACCATAGGCATATGCATATCGTGTTTTACGTAGTGCTGAGGACCAGGGATTCACTCATGCAACCTCAGCATTGTATCAGTTGAGCCACATCCCTAGTCCTACTCAAAGTTATTTAACGTCTGCTACATGCAAAGTCTGTACCATTATTTGGGATCTTTTGGTTTTGTTTTAAGTGTCATCTCTCCAGTCCACTGTCCCAATATTCTTGACAAGGCACCTCAGCATGATTTACCTAAGTCAGTGACAGAGGTCATTAACACTCAGAGCCCTATCATGAATAGTGTCAATATATCCTGCTAGGGAGAGATGACCAAAAAGTTAATATAGAAACCAGGTTTAACGAGACAGTCCACATAGCTAATCAACAAACTTTCTTCCCTTACTGTGCATTTTGGGTAGAGAGACCAGTTGCTGTTGTTGTTGTTGCTGCTTGCCTTTTGACAATGGTCTGTGGTGAGTTGACCTTAGACACCGGTCAGTTGCAAAGTGTCAAAGAGAAGTGGATTGGACAGTCCTATCAACATTTCTGTGCACAAGCATTGAGGCCATGTGATCGCCAAGGGTCAGATGGAGCTCGGGTGGTAGTCGGCATATGCCCTGGTTCTATCACCAGCACCGCATAAGCAGTGAGTGCCTGTAATCCCAGCTTTCAGGAAACGTGGAAGGAAGGTCAGAAGTTCAAGGTCATCCACAGTCCAGGGCTTGTGGGACTGTTAAAAAAAAAAAGGATAGTTCCATGAGACCAATGAACAGTCTCTTGTACCTTTTGTCCTTCTGTTGGGTCACAGTGGCCCTGAAAACAGAGCCCTGTCCCTCTGTCCCATAAGGCCTTGTGGGCAGGCTACTTTTTCTTCTGAGTCTTCATTTCTTGTGTGTGTGTGTGTGTGTGTGTGTGTGTGTGTGTGTGTGTGTGTGCTCGCGCACGCACTGTAAGATTTATTCATTTTTATTTTATATCTGTTAGAGTTTTGCCTGTATATGTAAGTGCCTCAGGTCCCCAGAGGTCAGACGAGGGCACTAGATTCCTTACAGTTGGAATTACAGATGGCTGTAAATTGCCATATGGGTGTTGGGAACCAAACCCTGCAAGAGCAGTAAGTGTTCTTAACTTTTGAGCCCGCTCTCCAGCCCCAGTTTCTTATAAAATAGAAGTATTAGAAGACTCAATCTGTAGAGATGGCTCAGTGGTTAAGAGCACTGGCTGCTCTTCCACAGGTCCTGAGTTCAATTCCCAGCAACCACACAGTGGCTCACAACCATCTTTAATGAAATCTGATGCCCTCTTTTGGTGTGTCTGACAATAGCAACAGTGCACTCATAACTAACTAAATAAATAACATAAATAAATCTTAGGAAAAAAAAGCAGACTCAATCTGAAAGGTTGCATTCATTCTAAAACTTCCTGGGCTAGGCAAACTTTTGCAATATTGATATATTACTGTGGGAAGATCTGGTATTTTTTTAATTAGGATTTTTTAATGTATGTGAGTGCTTTTCTCCTATGTATGTCTGTTTACCAGTGTTTCAGAAGGTTGTGAGGAGCCATGTGGGTGCTGGGAACTGAACCCAGATGCTCTGTAAGAAGTGCTTTTAATCACTGAGCCATCTCCCCAGCCCCCACAATTTGCTGTTATTGAAGAGCATCAAGTAGTCATGAGGAGCTGTGAGAGATACAACCACACTGAATTTAGTGCTCACTTCAGCTCTGAGGGTTGGACCTTACTGCCACCACACTGTGAGATGGTGCTGTGTAAGCACTGGTCCCCTGGCAGAGCTGGACTTTGAAAGCACGTGCCGTCTGTATTTCAGACACTGTGTTCAGATCTGCAGGCGAGCCTGCCTCTGGGGAGACAATCTCCCTCACCACATCACAGGGCTCTAAGTAGATCCCATGTGTTTTGCTTGTCACTGGGCCCAGGTCTCCCAGGAGACGTGATTGAAAGGGGACGTAACTTCAAGATCATCACAGAGGTCCAGCAGGACGGACAGGACTTCACCTGGTCCCAGTCTTACTCTGGGGGTAACATCATGACCAACAAGTTCACCATCGGCAAAGAATGTGAAATGCAGACCACGGGGGGCAAGAAGTTCAAGGTGAGAGGCCCTCTGGTTGCTCATCTCTGTCTCCCCAGGCCAGAAGTCAGCTTCTCTAGCTTAGATATGACCCTCTGCTCCCCAGGCCGAGCCTTCAGCATGGAAAGCTTGCTTTTCTTTCTTTTTTAATTCTCTTTCATTTTACTTATTTACATTTCAAATGTTGTCCTCCTCCCATGAAAAGCTTTCTTACCTGGTAGTTTAACGTTTCTGCCATCAGCCAGAAACACAACATACACCCAAGACAGACACAAAAAGCTGGTAGGCTGGGTGTCACAGTGGGCTGTGCACAGCACCAATCTCAGGACTTGGGGGGCAGAGTTCCAGGCCAATCTGGTCTACATAGTTCTGGGACAGCCAGGGATACACAGAGAAATCCTGTCTGAAGACACACACACACACACACACACACACACACACACACACAGCTGAGCATTTCATGTAACTCACCTCAGACACTTACTGAATTGTCTGTCTGTCTTTCTACCTACCTACCTATATTTATACCTATCATCTCTCAATCTATTATCTATCTCTCTGTCATGTATCTGTCCACCTATCTACCATCTATGTCTCTCATTGAGGGTGGTATGGTATGGGGGTAATGTGGTGTGAGGTGGTGTGGTATGGGGTGGTATGGTATGGGGGTAATGTGGTGTGAGGTGGTGTGGTATGGGGTGGTATGGTATGGGGGTAATGTGGTGTGGTGTGGTGTGGTATGGGGTGGTATGGTATGGGGGTAATGTGGTGTGGTGTGGTGTGGTATGGTGTGGTGTGGTGTGGTATGGTATGGGGTGGTGTGGTATGGGGTAGTGTGGGGTGGGGTGGGGTGGTATGGGGTGGTGAGGTGTGGGGTGGTGTGGTGTGGTGTGGGGTGGTGTGGTTTGGGGTGGTGTGGGGTGGTGTGGTATGGTGTGGGGTGGTGTGGAGTGGTGAGGTGTGGGGTGGTGTGGGGTGGTATGGGGTGGTGTGGTGTGGGGTGGTGTGGTGTGGTGTGGTGTGGGGTGGTGTGGTGTGGGGTGGTGTGGTTTGGGGTGGTGTGGGGTGGTGTGGTGTGGGGTGGTGTGGGGTGGTGTGGTTTGGGGTGGTGTGGGGTGGTGTGGTGTGGGGTGGTGTGGTTTGGGGTGGTGTGGGGTGGTGTGGTGTGGTGTGGTTTGGGGTGGTGTGGGGTGGTGTGGTGTGAGGTGGTGTGGTGTGGGGTGGTGAGGTGTGGGGTGGTGTACGGTGGTGTGGGGTGGGGTGGTGAGGTGTGGGGTGGTGAGGTGTGGGGTGGTGTGGGGTGGTGTGGTGAGGTGTGGGGTGGTGTGGTGTGGTATGGTGTGAGGTGGTGAGGTATGGTGTGGTATGGTGTGGGGTGGTGAGGTGTGGGGTGGTGTGGGGTGGTGTGGTGTGAGGTGGTGTGGTATGGTGTGGGGTGGTGTGGTATGGGGTAGTGTGGGGTGGGGTGGTGAGGTGTGGGGTGGTGAGGTGTGGGGTGGTGTTAGAGGCATACACTGCATGACCAGCTTTTTTTTTTTTTTAATGTGAGTGCTGGTGATTCAAACTCTAGTTTCCTTACCAACTGAGCATTCTTTTCTGCCGTCCCCTCCCTTCCCCTTGTTTTTGAGACCCTTGGGAATGGCAGGCAACTACTCTGTCGTCGGAGCCAGCCCTACGTGTGTTATTCTTAAAAACGACCTAAGCGATGCCAAAAAAGGGAATCATTAGACCACGACCAGAGGTTTCATGTCCAACACTTCCTCTCTCTCGCAGGCTATCGTGAAGATGGAGGGCGGCAAGGTGGTATTCGACTACCCCAACTATCACCAGACCTCGGAGATCGTGGGTGACAAGTTGGTGGAGGTGAGTGTGCAACATTCTTACTGTTTCTACTTTAAAGAGGTGCTTGGTGAGGCTCAGGGACAGCCCGTGGCTTGCCTCGGGTCACACAGCACAGAGGCACGGCCACACTAGCTGACTTCCTGAGGACATTCTCAGCCTCTCCTAGAGGATCAGTAGGCCACACTGCCAGGTTTCTTTCTTGTCTAGCCAGGTTTCTTTCTTGTCTAGCCAGGTTTCTTTCTTGTAGGACTAAAATACATCTAATCATGGTGGCAAATGCCTATCATCCCAACTCTCCGGAGGCCAAAGCAGTCAGCCTTGACTAGAGCGAGACACTGACCGCAAACACGCACGCACTCACACGGAGGTCAGAGGATATATCTCAGTGGAAAATGTTTGCCTGTGCACGAGATCCTGGGTTCACCCCTTAGTGCTGTCAAAATCAAATGAGAGAAAACCAATGAAATGGTGTCGAAGCATTAGAAAAGGAAGGATAAAGAGGACAAAGGCAGACCACAGGGTCAACGGGCTTGCTGTCAAGCCTGAGGAACTGAGTTCAATTCCTGAGACCCACGTGATGGAAGGTGAGCGCAGTTTGCCGGCTGTTGTCTGACCTCTGCATGCGCCACGTTTTTACCCACACACATAGGAAAAGAATCAAAGTTAGCATCTTCTGCTCTGGGTGAAATCTGGCCTGTTGGAAGATTTGATGAGAGCCATAAACACTTTCCTATGTAACGTCAGTGGGTCCTAGTTTCTAAATTAGGCGTGCAAGGGAGAGCTGAGGGCCGGACACAGAGAGCCCAGGTTTGTGTCCACAAGACTTAATCTTCAAACACTGAACCAACCCTCAGTTTGCTCCTCTGTGTGATGGGAACAACCTCCTGGGGCTCTTGGGAATTAGAGACGGAATAGTGTGAAAAGGGGCCTGGCATACGGTGGTCAAAAGGAGTGGTGATAGCCTAGGGGCTAACATGCCCTCACTCCTGCCCCGGTTCAGCGTTTTACCACATTTTCTCTGCAATGTGACTCCCGTAACTGGCCTGTAATCTAAGGCCCAGAAAGCAGGGAGCCTGCCTTGCATCCATCCACCCATAACCCAACAATGTTAGCTGGCCTTCCTTCGGCCACACCCCTCGATGACGTCAGTGCCACTGCGGGGGAGGGGGGGAGCACACTGACTCCCTCTGATGTGGTCTCTTCTTTCAGATCTCCACCATCGGTGATGTGACCTATGAGCGTGTAAGCAAGAGGCTGGCTTGAGTCACTGGGCTGGGCTCTGAGGGGCTGCAAGCACAACCCACCAATAAAAGCATGCTATGGAAACTCTGCTAGCTCCAGAGTTTCTTTGTTTCTGTTTCCGGGAGTCTCAGGGCAGCCCCGGGAAGCATTCAAGCAGGCCAGCTGTTGGCCCCGAGGGACCTGAGGGCTCTCCCACGGTAGAGGGAGGTGTGAGTGTTGAATGTGGGATGCAGTGCTGTGTCCTTGGAGGCCGTGGTACACTTCTGTGGGCATCTTGTGCCGTGTGCCTCTGTGTTGTTGGTAGGCTCCTTTAAGGGCACAGTGCGGAGCTACAGGGACGGCTGAGAGGCTGAGAGTGTTCAGCAGGCATGAAGACTTGAGTTCAAATCCGGGCGTGGCTGTGCCTATACCTGTGACCCCAGCTCTGTCGAGAGTAGTGACTGCAGAATCTTGAGGACTTCATGGCCTCCAGCCTACCTCCAGGTTCAGTGAGATATCCTGGTTCAATGAAGGAGGGGAGACACACAGGGCAACCCCCCCCATATCTTCCTGTGACTGCCATGTGTGTGCTCATACACCACACCCATACCTCACACAGACACACACACACACACACACAGACACACACACACACACACACACACAGACACACACACACACACACACACACACACACACACACACACGTATCTGAGAGGACACCTGTTATGCTAATATCCTCTGAGCCAAACAACTGCAATCCTGGGGAGTCCGGCAGTGCCCCTGTGCAAGAGCATTATTGCAGCTGGGCTTGTCGACTGTTTACACCCCTTGTGGCAGGGGTGCCGAACCCAGCCTGGCCCTATCGCCTGTTGCACGCAGAGCTGCCTTAATCGCATATGACTTCAGGGAGGAGCCAGAGGATAAAGGTTCTGGAAGGCCAGGGAAGGGAGGCTCTGTCTATGTGGCTATTCATCTCTGCTGAGTGAGGCTTTCTAGGCAGCCTTGTGAACACAGGACAAGCCTATCCTAACTCATGGTGGGATGGTGGGGGTGACAGTCTGCATGCTGCAGAAGTAAACACTCTGCTTTTTGCATACTATTTGAGTCCTTTTTTTTTTTTTAATGACTCCTGGGAATTCCTTACACTGGCAATCGTGGTCCCTCGGGGGGGTGGGGACTAGAGCCATGGCTTAAGAAATCCTCTGAAGTAGCAGGTTTGTGTCTACTGATGGGAAACTGTCCAGGCACAGGGCAGAATGGAGCAGAGCAGGCAGGCAGCCTGCTGGCCCCTCACTACAGTGGGCCTAACCTAGAGCACAGAACAGGGCTGTTTCCATCTTCTTCCTTTGGAGTGCTTGCCACATCTGACTTTTCATCCAAGGAAAGTTCCTGGTGTCATCTCCCAGGAACTGCGTGGGCTTGGTGGCCTTCAAGTCACCAGTTCATAGACGATGGGAAAGCCCCTCGGCAGGTTCAGCTCCATGATGGCCTCTTCTGAGAGATGATGCCCCAAAGGCTGTTGCCATGGGGAGCAATTGACCCCCTCCTTGATCTGGGGGACAATTTCTTCATTCCAGAAGGGCAGCGCTCTGGCAAGTGTCCTTCAGGCTCTCACAGGAGGGCAGCTGGCCCTCAGTAAGGTATGCCTGCCTGCGATGTAGAAGGGATGATCAGGCTCCACTGGAGGCAGCGGGACATTGTAAGATCGTCTCTAGATACCTGTGCCTCACCATGCTCAGCAGCAGTTTCTGCTTTACTGAGACCTGTTAGACCTTCACAGTGTTGCTCACTGAGGCGCCAAGTCCTGACCACCGGCAACCACATCTGGTCCCTGCCATCCAGGACTGTCCAGAGGAATCGGCTTGCTCTCTTTCACACGGAGGCGAAGCAGATGTCAAACTCATAGGCAGCATCTCGCAACGCCCGCGCCTGCCCGCCGCACTTTGTCTCCTCTTGGCCCACCAGGCTCGGGTCCGGGTCGTACCAGCGGCTGGAGTGGTTTTCCAGGTTCCAGGTGCTCTCGCCAAGCCTGATCAGCACAGTTTGTAGGCAGCCATGGGCGATGGACAGAGGATGCAGCAACTCCTTACTTTTTTTTTTTTTTTAAACATTACATTTGTTTATGGGTTGGTTGTAACAAGGTATCCAGCCTGGGCTTGTCTCAAACTCACTATATCAAAGATGCCAGTATGTTCCGTGACGTTCAGCCAGAATCTTAGCTCTTCATGTAAAATTTCTAAAATGCATATCTATCTCACTAATATGCAAATCTGCTTTAATAGGTGCTAAATTTTATGCATTTAAAATTGTTGGGCTGGAGAGATGGCTCAGTGGCTAAGAGCACCGACTGCTCTTCCAGAGGTTCTGAGTTCAAATCCCAGCAACCACATGGTGGCTCACAACCATCTGTAATGGGATCCGATGACAGCTACAGTGTATTTACATAAATAAAATGAATAAATCTAAAATTGTCTTGAAATGAATATGATTTATTATCGGTAAATTTGATCCATATGCTTATTCTAGATCCCCATATATCCCATTCATGTAAAAAATTTCTTGTGTGAAAAGGGCTTGTGAGCGGCAAGTGGGAAAGTTCCCAAAGATTGAGCTTAGGGCTTCCCTGTTACCAAGGAGACGCTAAACAAGAGCATCCTGGATGGTTTGATGCAAATACAGAATGAGAATTCAAGGTACTGCAGAATCCATTTGCAACATAACCCAAGACCTCAAGCACCCCACTCAATCACAGAATACAACCATTTGGTTCCCAATGTGACCTTGGCTGCTGTCCGCTGGTACAACAGGCAAGGAGCCCATTGCATGGAGATGAAGTGTCAGGAGCCAGGCATTTGCAGTATGAGCCCAGAAGGAAGCAGGTTCTCCTAGGAAAAGGAGTCTGGATGTCACAACCCTTCACACAGCTCAGTGAAAGAAATACAGTATGGGACCAAGGTGGGGTTTTTGGTTTGTTTGTGGAGAACTCCACTCATCTGCCTCCCCAGGGCCAAGACTACAGGTGTGCACAACCATACCTAGCTGTACAACAGAGAGGCTGAGAACTCACGGGTCCAGATGTGCATTCTCCTCTGAGCATGCCAGCCAGCCCTTGTATATTTCATCATCCCTGGATTTCTGGAAAATTCTCACATCCGTCTTATGAGGAAGCTGACTAAACATGCAGATTCTGGGCCCCGTCCCTCTTACAGAAGGTTCCAGGTCATTCTGTACTTGCTCAGGTTTGATGTGCTGAATTCAGACAGATAGCCCTTGGGAACCTTTTAAGGCCACTTTTGCTTGTGTGTGCGTGTGCACGTGTTTGCATGTGTGTGTGTGTTTTAACAGAGTTTCAATATGTATCCCTGGCATTATATAAACTAGGCTGGCTTCAGACCCAATAATCAGCCTGCCTGCTGGGATTAAGGGTGTGTATGTGGGCCTGCACACTTGTGCATAAAGCCATCTCTGCTTCTTCTTTTTTCCTTAACCTTTTCTAGTCATGATCTGATGTGGCAACAAAGTCTAAACAGAGTATCCATGTCTGGAAGAAATCCGTTGCTCTTTCTGCTTGAAAGCTAGGGCTGTGACTCCGTGGCTCAGCATTGCCTAGAGCTCACACCACCGGGCCAAAAGTTCAATGGTCTCCATGGTAACAGATGGGGAATAAAGCCACAGGAAAGGATGTGTCCAGGAGAATTCATTACTCTTCATGCACTCAATTTATTTTATCTGAGTCGCCTAAGCCCAGAGCCCCTTGCCTCAGTGGGTCTTGCGAACCGTGAGTGAGTGCTGTTTCTGCTCTCTACCAAGACATGGTTGCTGAGTGACATCCTCAGTATGGCCTCACTCTTTATGCCTTAGAAGATCAACCCAGCCAGACACCCCACGGGATGGCAGTGCTCATAATGCCTTCCCTGCCAAACAGAGCAGAGGGGCTGAGAGCACACTGTGCCATTCTCCACCTCAGTGGAGACTGTGGTTTATTTTACCACACACATTGTAGTTTTGAGCTGGGGTCTCACAGTGTAGCCCAGACTCACCTCAAACTCACAATCCTCCTGCCTCTACCCACTGATGATGGCAGTAGGTAGTAGGCTACCATGGATGACTGTTTTACCTTTAAGAAAAACATCTGTGTGTGATATATGTGTGATATATGTTCTGCAAGTGCACCCATGTGTGGGGGGTCAGAGGGCAACTTCGACATGGTCCTTACTTGACACTAGGTGTCTTCTTGCTGCATATGAAGCTGCATGGAGCACATAAAGAGTATTGTCTCCACCTCCCATCTTGCTGTACAAGTGCTGGGACTGTGGATGTACAATACTGTGTCTGGCACATAAAGATGCGAGTTCTGGAGATCTGGCCTCAGGTTTTCATCCTTGGAAGGCAAGCACCATACCAACTTAGCCATCTTCTCTCTGCCTTTTGCTTTCCCTTCCTTCTTTCCCTCTTTGCCTTTTCTACCTTCAGTGGTACTGGGGACTACAACCAGACTTCTGTGCATGGTAGCCAAGTACTCTGCAGCCCAGCCACGGAGCTACATTCTCAGCCCTTGAATCTGTCTTTGCTGATTGGGAGGCCCAGATGGGAAGGTCAGTTGAATCCGGGTGTTCAAGACCAGCCTGGGCAACATAGTCTGATGTTACTAGAAGCAAAATGCAATTATTGTCATCATAAGTAGCAGTCCATCTTAGATTTTAGGAGTTGTATAATAATCACCATTATTTTAAAGATGCTGGCCTTGATGCATATTCTATTGTTGGTCATGAGACCCCAGCAGGCAAGTGTGGTCACCACCCTCATTTTAATATGTAAAAACAGGTTAGGAGAGCCTGGCCAATTGTCTCCCAAGGGCTACCAACTCTAGCTAATCATGCAGGCTCACTCTGTGAGGCTGTAGTGCCATTGTTTAATAAAAAGCTAGTCTAGGTGTTGCTGTGATGATTTTTCTCCCAGATTTTCTTATTTCTTAGATGTGTGGCTTCAAAAACAGCAGGTGGATGGGGTCCCACTGAACTAGCTAAAGAACAATGTTTTAAGTTTCCCAGAAGAGGAATGCAGGGCTCAAGGTTGCAACAAAGAAATTACCCAAGTTGGCTTGATAGCTGACCCTGCCAAGTATAGACTTCACTGCTGTAGCAGGTCAGCTGTTAACCTGCTGGCATGAAGTCTAAGAGCTCAGGGTTTGCCAGTTTTCCATGGCTGTGCGCATCAATTCCTTGCAGTCAATCTACCACTGGGTTGCTTTTGAAGAGCAATGGTCGATGCGGGAGAGCAGGTTGGGAGGCCAAGTTTACTCATTCTTCTGCTCAGGGAAGGCCTGAGGTCCACAGGCCTTGGTCTTCCTGCTGACAGCTCCAATGTGGTAAAAGGTCGTGTGTTTGAACACTTGGTCCTCAGCTGGTGGCCTTGTCTTGGGACGTTGTGGTAGAACCTATTGGGTTTGGGACCCAGCCTTGACAATGACAACCTGGTTCTACTTCCTGTCCCATTTCTGCTCTTGATCCACGGAGATGTGAGCAAACGACCTCCTGCCATAGCTGTCACGAGCTCCTCATGCCCACCATGGCTTCTCTGCCACCGTGGACTGCATTTCAAACCATGAGCAAAATTACACATTTTTCTCCTTCAGGCTGCTTTATTGATTGGGTCGTTTTGTCACAGACACGAGAAAGCTCATAAACCACTTGATCTCTTTTACTGCTCACCCAAAGGAGACTCCCACTGAGATCGAGTGGGGGGGGGAGAGGGCTGACCTGCTAAGAGATGTCCAGACAAAGGCAGCAGAGACCAAGAGCAGGTGATGTGTTTATTGCAGGACATCTGGTCCTGAGAATCAGGCTAGTTCTAGGGCCTCGGTGGAGACGCTTCTCTCAAAAGCCCCAGCCCAGAACAGACAGATACAAGACTCCAAACCAGTTGCATATAAATACAGAGAGGCTGATAAAGGAGGGAGGGGTAGGAGCCAAAACACACACACACACATACAAATAACAAACGAATGTGCAGGTTTCCATGCTAAAGGAGAAAATGGCAGCGCCTCATCTGCGTCGGGTTCTTTCCTTATTCTGTTTCCACGAGACATTCACCGGATCAGAAAAGCCCTATCGCCATTAAATCTGACTCAGTAGCATGCAGCTGCCTTCCTGGTAGTCCCTGCTATGGTCTCTTGGATTGGCAAATGAGTCAAAAGAGAAGATGGGAGACAAGGTGTGTGTGGGCAAACATGGGAGGCTGAAGCAGGAGGATCAGGAGTTCAAGGCCAGCTTTGGCTATGCATTAAGTCTGAGGGTAGCCTTAGCTACACCAGATCGATCTTAAAAAAAAAAAGGCCCCCCCCCAAAAAAAGGGAAAGAAACAAAAACCAATGGAGACACAATCATTTCAAAACAAAATTACAATTTGTTTCTGTGGTCTTTTGCACCTCCCTTCCAATTCTGACGGGTGAACAGCATGTCCCCTGACCAGGAAAACAAAACAAAAACAAAAAACCAACCACAAGAACATCTTAAGCACAGGCTATATAAGTCAGAGTCATAACATATTGCACACGGTGACATCGTTCCTGAGCCCTCCCACTGCAGATCCCAGACATGGGCTTTTGCTCCAGCAGTCTCTTGCCTGTCAATGCTGGTGTGATATACCACATCAGTTCCCCTGTTTCTAACATTCCACAGTATGGTTATAGTATTGGCCAAACTCAAAGCTGGGATCTGTTTAACCTCAGCACCTAAGCCTGTGGTGGGGAGAAGTGAGGACCGGTTCAAACGTTCGTCTTCCTCTCAACACCATTCCCCCACCAGGGGGCAGTAATCCAAGTCCAACAGGTGAGCACTAACATCCCAGGGGTGGACTCTTCCAGAGCTGAGAGGTGTGGTATCCCTGATGTCCTTATCTACCAGTTGGTCCCAAGTTGGGTTCGTAAAAGACACAGCCTCACTTGGATCAGACAGTGTGGCAATTCAAACTTTTTGCTCCTACGGAATTTTTCAAGTATCACAAAATCCCTGACATGGTGTGTAAACAAGATGGGTTCTTTTTTTTTTTTTTTTTTTTTTTCTCCAGGATAGAGAGCTGATTGTTCCAGAAGCAGCAGTGTATGAAATATCTAGAAGAATGAAAAGATTCGGGGTTCAAACACAAAGGGCAAGACAGCCGCTCACCACACCGCACTGGGTCAGTGCTTGGGCATAAACACTGGCCATGGGGCCCACAGAGCGGACCTAGGGAGAGGAAAAAAAAAAAAAAACTCAGGACGGATCTTCTAGGGACACAGACGAACATGCCAGGTGGCCCTTCTTGTTCAGTGGCAGAGCTGTGAAAAGTAGTCTTTGAGAAGCCCGGAAGCGCTACTGGTCTGAATCAGTCTTCAATGTCCAAGTCTGACATGTTCCATTGGATCCCATAGCTCAAGGGAATGATCACAGAGCCATGTCTCTGTCCTCTAGGCACACAAGGAAGAGGTTCCCTAGAGAGATGCTGTTGGGTGAGATATGTCCCTGGATGTTTTGTTTTGTTGGCTTGTTTGTTTTTTTTTTTTTTTTAAAGAGCACAGATCCTCTCTATTGAAAGGTACTAGGTTCTTTGCCTCACCTGGAAGAGCTCTCATCTTAGGTGATTTCCTTCCTTTGTCTGGGTCTTTCAGGATTTTCCCTGTGGTCCAAATGCGGCCTAGCTGTCAAAACAGCCCGTGGGGAACATATGGCTCCCGCTGAAGTAGCTGCTTCCGTAGGTGGCGGTAAGGCAGTGCCTGGGTTCAGCCGCTATGGCCGTGTGCATGCTAAGGGATGCAGGGACGGGCACAGGACACATATCCAAGGGCTGAAGGGTTGGGTATGGCGTGTGGAGGGATGGACCAGTGTCTCCTGAGAGCAAGGTCCCTGAGCGGTGGGCCTGCAATGAGTCCCGATAGGCCAAGCACAGGTCCTGTGCTGGACTCTGGAACTGGGCTAGTGTTGGTGGCAGCTGGCTGAGAGTAGGGTAGGTGGGTGGTTGGAACAGCACTTGGGTGGGAGTTGATGATGATCCCGGCACCATGGCCAGTGCCTGGCTCTTGACTGCCACAGCATCCTTGAGGACATTGTCATATGCTCTAAAAGGAAAAAGGCTCCAGTCAGTACGTGGGATGGTGCCAGACCAGTCTATGATGACACATCAGGACACAGACAAGGCAGGCAATCTACCGACTAGACTCAGGCTCCAGGTCTTTGCTTGCAGCTGTTTCTGTCCCTAAACCTCTCTGCTCCTGTGCAGCCCCTGTGACAACACATCTTGGCTGTTAAAGCCTCAGGTAATTTGGGTCCCACCTGCTTCAGTTCACTCGGCATCTCAGCGCTTGGCAGGGTACCATCAATACTCTCTAGGTTCTTCTGGACTAGCTCTAACCCCCGCCGGGTGAATCTTTACCCACGGGGCTCTGTAAGCCTTCATCTGAATGAAGGGGACACAGTGGGCAGTTTTTTGTTATTTCCCCCATTTCAAACAAACAGACCTTTTTGCAAAAGTACAATCAGAAGCATCTGCGAGAAAGAAATGTATGGAGTGTGCAACTTGTTTGAGCAAGGATTTTTCCAGGGTGACAAGCAGCATGGGCCTGGTGGCTGATACTGGCGTAGCCATCCGTGGTCAAGACAGGTTGTGTTCTGACTTGGGACCTTTGTTTGTTTGAGACAGGGTTTCTCTGGGTAGCCCTGGCTGCCTGGAACTTGTTTGCCCTTGAACTCAGAGATCTGCCTGCCTCTGCCTCCCCAGTGTTGGCATTAAGGATGCCACCTACCATCACCTGGCTTGACTTGGGCACTTCTACAAGTATACAGTTAAAGGCAGCCCAGGGAGCAGGGCTAACATCTTAGAGTGGGGCTCCAAAACTGCTGGCATTGGGACATTGAGAGGTGGCTCTTTGGGGACCTCGGGACTTCTACTTCTGCTCCCCAGACCCTGGTCAGTCAGGCCAGCATACAGAGTTTGTCACTACCTGCTGGTGGAAGAGGGAGGTGCCACTCAAGGGCTATTCTGCTCCGTCTGCTCTCCTCCTGGTAGCTATTTTTGATCTCTTTGGCTGTGACTTAGACCAATGAACCCAGGATGGAGTTCAGTTGATAGCGAACTTGCCTAACACGCAGGAAGCTGAGCTTGACCCTTAGCACTAAATCATCTGAGCATGGTGGCACACTCCTGTAATACCAGCACTCAGGATGGAAGGGCAGAAAAGATCAGAAGTTTAAGGATAGCCCACTAGCTACATAGTGAGACTGAAGTTAGCCTGGGCTATGTGACACCCAGTCACAATAACAAATACAGGGACAGAATAAGTGTAGTCATAAATAAAGGAGCAGGTGGCCCCAACCCGGCTCCCCCCAATCTTAAAAATACAAAGCATCAGCCAATTCTCGAAGCCTCAGTCTTAGTTTTTTGAGACAGAGTTCCACTGTTTCTCCTAAACTGGCCTTTAGCTTTCAATCCCCCTGCTTCAGTTTCCCAAGTGTTAAGATTATAGTTGCATACCGCCATACTGGCTTCCCCAGTACCACTTCTGCCAGGGGTCACTCTGCCCATTTTGCATGCAACACCTTATCTGGGGGGAGCTACTGTCTGTCCCAGACTCGGGAATTCCCCCTCTGACGTTAGTGAGGCCTCAAGAGTGAATAGAAGGTCAGTATTTCAGAAATGTAGCCAATCAGGAGAGGACTTACACCAGCAGGATTTCGATACACGTGCTGAGATGCTCCAATGAGTAGCTCGAGACCCTCTGCAAGTCTCTGGTCCAGTAAGGAGAAAGCTGGAGGCAGATCCTGGAGGCCCCAACACAGGCTGCAGCGACCACAGAAGGCTGGAATTTGTAAAATATATGATCTGAAAGAGAATCGCAGAGGGTATTAGCACTGGAAAGTTGCCCCCACGGAGTCTCCTGATTGGTCCACAGAACAGCAGGCAAAGGAATCCATTCAAGGGCTGCGCAGTGCTGGGGTAAGAAACTAGAAAACATCAGGTGCCATTGTTTGGGCTTAAAGGTTTTGGGGTTCAGTCTGTGGCTTCTGGTATCAGCCTACAGGGACAAATTTTTAAAACACTGTCTACACTCCCAGAAAGCTTCAAGATGCTTGCTGATGGGCTACAAACAGAACCACAGAAATCTCTCTCGCCCTCTCTTTGGTTATTATTGATGGACAGAATATGGCCAATGGCTGCTTGCATAGCAACAGTATCTGATCCTCAGCAGGCACTGGAAATCTGATGAAAGAGAAATGGGTGGCTGTATGAGTCTGATATTAATAACTTGGCCTAGGCTTGCGAAGTAACAATAAAGATATTTAAATCGCATTTATTTACGTTACAATGCAGGCACATGATGTGTGTAGGATATTCGTACATGCGGAAGGCAGAGGACAACTTGTTAGAGTTAGTTCTTTTCTCATGCCAAGTGGGATTTAGGGATTGAATTCAGCTCTACTGAGCAATCTCACCGGCCCCGGGAAATTTTCCATTTTCTGAAGACATCTGAAGACAGGTCAATGGGTGCAGTGGGCACTCCTGTGCTTTTTATGGATATTTGGTACATTATTATTTGCCATCAATTGCTCATAACTTCCAATTATTTCAATTTCTGCCTTTGAAAGTATCCATCGGTTTGCGGCCGGACAGTTATCGGTAGAGCCATAGACTTACAGGTTCAATCTGACCTTCGGGGAAGTGGTTTCACTTCTTGAGTATAAATTTCCTCATTTATAAAATGGGTCTGGCCGAAACAACTTTGAAAGAGGTCTGTCTTAGTTAGGGTCCCTATTTCTGTGACAAATCACCATGAGCAAAGCAACCTGGGGATGAAAGGGTTTATCTGGCTTACATCTAAAGTTCACGGACTTCCGGAAGCCAGGGCAGGAACTCCAACCGGGGAAGAACCTGGAGGCAGGAGCTGATGGAGAGGCCATGGAGGGGTGCTGCTCACTGGCTTGATAGGTTTGTTTTCTTACAGAACTCAGGACCCTGGACCTAGGATGGCAACCACCCACATAGGCTGGGCCCACCTATATTAATCACTAAGACAGTTCTCTACAGGTTTGCTTATGGAAGCATTTTCTCAACTGAGGCTCTCTTCTCCTGGGTGACTTTATCTTGTGTCAAGCCGACATAAAACTAGCCAACACAGGGTCACTGCAAAGTTCAAATGAGTGAGTATACATAAAGTTCTGCAGCAAGGCATATAGTAAGTGCTCAATCAATGCCTAATAATCCAAAATCACTGATATCCCAGCTCTGGGCTATTTGTCTTATGGTATCTCAGTGGTACTTCCAAACAGTATCTTTCCAAAAAGTCTGTTTTCGAAGGCAGCAGAAATGGCTCAGCTTTAGAGCGTTTACCTTACAACCATGGGGTAGAATCCTAGCAACTACCTAACAAGTTGGTCACCCTGCCATCTCCTGCAGCTCTGACTGTGATGATAGCAGAGATGGAAGAACACTGTGGTTTCCTGGTTTCTAGACTAGTTGAGCAAACCCCAGGTTCAAGAGACCCCGCCTCAAAGGAACAGATTGGCCTATTACCCTCCTTTGGCTTCTGTAAACACACACACACATACCAAGAGAGACACAGAGAGGCAGAGAGAAAGGAAGAGAGATAAGGAGAGACAGACAGACAGAGGTTACAGTTTTTCTCCAAACAGGGTAACTTGTGTGTTTTCATGTGTGTAAGTGCACATTTGCAGGTAGGCATGAGGTGTTCCTAGGCAGCCATCCAAAAGGCAGTGTTGCTTTTTGGGACAAGCACTCACACTGGAACCTAGGGCTCATTGATCATGCTGCGGGCTAGCTAGCAAACACTGGAGATTTTCCTGTCTCTCAGATTGCAGGTGTGTCTGCCATGACATCTGTGGACCCTGATGCCTGAACACAGAATTCCCACGCTCACAGCAACCACATTACAGCCTGCGCTGTCTTCCCAGCACTCCAGACAAGAAAACTTACTGCCCATGCAGATGTGAAAGTTGTCACCTGCCCCTTCCTATTCAATCTATGTGATGACAGCCCCTTGGGAAATGAGCTACTTGTGAGTTGCTGTGGTTTAAAGCACATAAGAAAACTTCCCGGGTGAGTTGCTAGTCTCTAGGTACCAGTGACTTCTTGGGGTAAGCTGCTATTTTGTTTCTGTGTCAAACGCTGGGTATATCCTGCGTTTCTTTGCAGAGTGGGAGTGATATGGGTACGGGGGATTCTAGGCATGAAGGAAGGCCCTCTCTGGATGACACCACTCTTGAGGCAGCCGATTCCAGCCCCAATGATCCTCTCAGGTCACTGCCTTTACCCTCTCACCTTGCAGGGTAACTTCCAGGAAGTAGTGGGCATACTCCTTGAGGCATTCTTTGGTCTTCCGGAGGCAGGTGGTAGACCAGGTGTGGCAGTGCTGGTCCTTCTGGCTGATGGAGGCCAAGAGGTAGTAGTCCAGAAAGTGGGCCGGCGTGGGCAGGCAAAGGTCCCAGCCGAAAGCCTCCAGGAGCAGAAGTTCTGTGGTCAGCAGCTCCTTCTTGGTGAGGGAGAAGTTTTGGCTGCTCAGGATCCTTGTACTGTTTATCTGATCCAATTTGGGCACGCGGTCTTCCCGGTCCTCAAACTTACCTACAGGGAGGCAGAAAAAGAAATTTACTAGAGGAAACAGAACTCAGGGTAGCAGTTCATCCCCTATGATGTCTGGATGCTGTTGACAGTGTGGACAGGAAGGGACAGGGAGGAGGGAATCCCCCCCCCCAACCACCCCCAGGAATAAAAGGTCACATTTGGATTTGGAATCCTCAAGACATCACTCCCTGCTATGTCATTGTCATATAGAAAGTCTCAATCTCTCTGTAGCTCCAAACTGCAAGCAAGGGGAACTGCTGGCTGGATGAGGCATTTGTTTGAATCCATGAGATGATGCACAGATAGGCCTAGGACATCAAATGCAGCGGGGAACAGTCAGGAGCCGCTTTTAGGTTCTAGGAGAGAGGTTTCCCCATTCTCTGTCTGGCCATCACCCATCCAGGCAGAGCCATATGGCCTTGCAAGTCTGACCCCATCTTTCCAGGAAGGGGCTGTCCACAGCTCACCACTGTCCTCCATGAACCTCATATTCTAACCATCTCAGTTTTAGTTTAGGTTGCCTTGGAAACAAGGCTGCTTGGAAGGTGAGTTCAGAAAAAAGACTGGAAAGCTGAGGAAGGAAAGAGGGAAAGGGAGAGAGCCCCAAGGGGATCATTTAGAGGCACAGATGTGGACCACTGGAGCCTGATCACATACGAAGAGATTCTGAGAAATGGTTAAAAATACAGGCTTTAGATCCTGGGTTATACCTTCAACAGCCATTAACTGGCTTCTCCAGCACTAAGGCTGGAAGCTATTGGGGGACATTATAGGCCCACTGTGTGAGTTTCTGTGCGGTGGAGACTTCAGACTAGGCACTGATTTCTTAGGATACCACTTCATATCCAGCAGTGGACTCTATCTGTCTTAGAGTTTTACTGCTGTGAGCAGACACCATGACCAAGGCAAGTCTTATAAAGGACAACATTTCATTGGGGCTGGCTTACAGGTTCAGAGGTGCAGACTATTATCATCAAGGTGGGAACTTGGTGGTGCTCAGATAGGACTGAACATGGTGCAGACGGAGATCAGGCAGGCATGGTGCAGACGGAGCTGAGAGTTCTACATCTTCATCTGAAGGCTGCTAGTGGAAGACTCACTTCCAGGAAGCTAGGGTCAGGGTATTAAAGCTCACAACCACAGTGACACACCTACCTCAACAAGGCCATCCGTCCTAATAGTGCCCCTCCCCAAACCTATACAAACCATCACACTATCCCTAGAGGTTCTTTGAAAGCACTATGTCTCCTGGACTTGTCTGCACAGCTCTGTATCCCAGAATGCCCTTCTCCATCCAGCCAAGCTTGATGTGTTTCTTACTTCCAAGTCACTGCCTCAGGCAAGCCTTCCTTAACTGAGCCACTTGAGGGTCAGCCTTGGCCTAGTCACTTGTGATCTCCAAGCAGTCTCACAGGATGCATAGCAGCTGCTATGTGGTGGGAAAGACACGGATGCCTTTGCATACCTTCTCATGGCTATGGCCACGGACTCCCGGACCCCATTAGTCACCAGCTTCTCCATCTCTCTGGAAAGACAAGAGCACCACCCTGGGCTTCTCTGCAGACACTCCCATTCTAAATGCAAGGATGCCAGGGCAAAGATAATGCAATCTGGGCATCCCGAGATGTGTCTCATTAGGGAGCCAGCAACAGCCCTGAAGGCTGGATGGACGTGAATTCAAGGAAGGAGAGTAAGTGGATATACATACACATACACAAATACATAAACATATACATATCCATCGTATACATCACATACAAATACATATACATATACACCATACATAAATACATATACACCATACACATTATATACATATACATAAACATACACAAATACATATACACCATACACATTATATACATATACATAAACATATACTACATAAACATCTACATAAACAAATACACACACACATACATAAACATATACATATCCATCATATACATCACATACAAATACATATACATATATACCATACACAAATACATATACATCATACACATTATATACATATAAACATATACTATACAAATACATACATACATACATACATAAACATATACAAATACATATACACCATATACATTATATACATATACATAAACATATACTATACAAATACACACACATACATAAACATACACAAAAACATATACACCATACACATTATATACATATAAACATATACTATACAAATACATACACACATACATAAACATATACAAATACATATACACCATACACATTATATACATATACATAAACATATACTATACAAATACACACACATACATAAACATATACAAATACGTATACATCATATACATTATATACATATACACAAACATATACCATACAAATACATATACATAAACATATACAAATACATACACACACATAAAAATACATATACATAAACATGCAAATACATATACACACATACATACATATACATATATACACATATACATAAACATATATAAATACACACACACACACACACACACACACACACACACACACACACACACACACGGCAAAAGCAGAGACTACTCTTTCTGTTCAGGGGCGAGCTCCTTCCAGAACGCAATGGGGCTACCTGCGGCTGCCAGCAGAGGGTGTGGCCTTCATGGAGAGAGCTGGAGCAGGAAGTACAAACTATCCAAACTATGGCTGCAATCGGTGCCCCAGTGGCGTTTGCACCTCACACCCAGGTGCCCTCCTCCTCCCCCACAGGATGTGGCCCATGGACGAGGACCCTCCTCTGTGGAGTGCTTTTTTAATGTTCTCCCTCATCCTGTGTCCTTCAAAGTTTAGTTTAAAAACCTCATTAATGTCACCACCACCCGGTTCAAAGACCTCCTGCAGTTTCACTGGGGAATTTATGCCCCCTACGTTTTTCTTCAATAACCACACACTTAACTTTTTAAGACTTTAAATTTTCTGTTAAAGAGTAAAGAAAAACAAAGAACTTTTAAAGAATTTACAATTTTCTTTAAAGAATATTTATCTGTTTTTTTTTTCTTTTTTCTTTCAAGACATTGTCATATTCTATAGCTCTGGCTGGCCTCGAACTCACAGAGATCCACCCACCTCTGCTTCCTGAGTGCTGGGATTAAAGGTGTGTACAATCATACTTTGCTTTTTAGTAATATTAATTGTGTGTGTGTGTGTGTGTGTGTGTGTGTGTGTGAGAGAGAGAGAGAGAGAGAGAGAGAGAGAGAGAGGGAGGGAGGGAGGGGAAGAGGGAGAGAAGATGAGTGGAGGGGGAGAGAGAAAGAACCCATGACTGCAGGTGCTCTTATGGGCCAAAGAGTGTCAGATCCCCTGAAGCTGTAGTTAAAGGTGGTTGTGGGTCCTGGGAACCAGTCTTCAGCCAAGAGCATCACAACCTCTTAGCTACTGAGCCATGCCCTCCCCCCCCCAATTGCCCAGCTTTCCCTGAACCTTATACAGAGTCGAGCTGATCTTTGGCACACGTAGTACGTTGAAACTCTCACCCCCAACTGGTGCTGGTGATTGGATTCTCATCCTCACACATGCAAGGAAGTGCTCTACCACTGAGCCACACCCTGGTCCCCCCATGAGGATTTTTATGGGGGGGGGTAAGGGTAGCAGGAGCATAGTGTCAGAGTAAGGTTCCTAGTCCAGGCAGGACTATACACTGTGCTGAGGGTGGCCCCGAGACTCTGCCGCAGCAGCATCATGGCTGGCAGCCAACCATCTTTCTGGAGGCACCAGCTGATGTGTTCAGTCAGATTAGGCTCCTCTGCCACTCCCTGCTTTTCAAACCTTTCAGAACCTTGTGCCCAGGCCTTAGAGGATTAACCCCCAAAGGAGGGGGTCACAGCTTACTGAGAAGGGATCTCACTTTCCTGGCTCCCTCTACTCCCCATACATGCAGGGGAGGTCTCTTGGGGGACCCTCCACATTGCAGGCTTCAGCCTGGCAGGGCTGGGCCTGAATCCTCAATGAGTTTGCTCCCGTGCTAGCTAGCGGCAGGAAACCCTCCAGGCCCTTCTTTTGTTTATGGCTAGAAATATACCCCACGTGGAAAAAGAACGATCATGCGGAATAAAAAGTGCCTCTCCAGCACCCAGCACACAGAATGCCACAGAGTCTCTCCACACCGAGTCCCCAAAGGAACGCCTAGCATTCCCAGGGCTCCAAACACAGATGATGGGAGAGATGTGGTCTCTGGTCCCTTCTCTTTGTTACCCACAATGACTTCAGCTTCCACATTGTTTCCCACTTAGCAGCCAGGTCCGGCTTTATGAGTTTCCTAGCACTGCACAGGAGCAGACATCTCCCTCCTCCGGCATCTTAAATGCTCTAGCCCTTTGTCCCCACCACCACCAAGCACCATTATACTTAGCCATTTCCGCTTTATGGGCAAAATGCACAGAAGACTTGTCTGTGGGTCTTCAGGGCTGCACCCAGAGAGATGCTAGGACACAGACAGGAGTCAGACGAAGGCCAGTCTTTCCCCAACTTCCTTGGCAAACTTTTAATTTCGAAAGTCTTTGAATCAATAGAGATCAGAGGAGGAGGAATATACCCAGCTCTTCTTCCCTGTCCCCCGGCTGCAGACACTTGGTTCATACCCCGTTTCCATGTGTTCTGTATAATTACTGGCTTCGAAAGTTACAGATGGGCTATGCCACCATCTCCAGCACCCTAATGTCTCTTCCTGCAAATAGTAAGATAGTAACAGCACCAGAACACCACCCTGAATACAACATCTTTTGTTCTTGAGACAGGGTCTCCTGTAGTCCAGGATGGCCTCAAATTCACTATGCAGTTGAGGCTGTCCTTGAGTTCTGGTCCTCTTGGGATAGAGGCCTGCCGACCCTAACATTCTTATGTTCAGCCCATATTTGACTTGCGCCACAGATTCTGAAACACATTTCCCATCCCCATTGGTTTTGGAAGCCAGAGCCAAACTAGGTTCACACAACAAAGATTCTGAAGTCTTTTCTGTCTGATTTCTTAGTGTTCTGGGTACACAGAGTCCAGCTGTCTTCTTAAAACATTCCCCATTCTTGATTGGGCAGATTGTTTCCGTCTGGCTCAGCACATTGTGAACAGTATGCAGGAAGAACACAGAGATGAGGCCCAGTCCTCCATGACACATCTTGCTGGGATTTACAGATATGGTTGATGTAACCCTGCTCCAGAAAGGCCAGGTTGTATTTCTTAGCTAAGGTGACGTCATGGGTTCTTCCTATTCTAAAGATTTCCCTCTTTCCTTGTGAGATTCACAAGGGACCTGTAAAGCCACGGTGATGCCCAGAGGTGGATTGTCCTGTTTCCCTACAACTCTGTTTCACTGGCTTGACATCTGTGGATGGTAGTTTCCTGAGTAAATTATTATCCTGAAATGAAAAAGGTTGTTTTTTTCTGTTTTCTTTTAATTTTCTCCTTGTCTCAATTTTAACAGCTAAAAGTCTTGACATCTTTGTTTGTTTGTTTGAAACAGGGTTTCTCTGAGTAGTCCTGGTGTACTGGAACTCTCTTTGTGAGAGCAGACTTGCCTGAAACTCATGGAGGTCAGCCTGCCTCTACCTCCTGAGTGCTGAGATTAAAGGCATGTACCACCACCACCTGGCTGACACCTTTCTAATACTAAAAACAACCACGGACTTATAGAAGAACTCACAATGTCTCCCAGAGATCAGGTATGTAAGCAAAGTACTTCCTATGTTCCATCTGCACACTTAGCTACTTAAGTGGCAACCCCTAAGACTGGTGAACAAAGATCTGGCGTATTCTTGGCAGCTCATACCAGTGGGCTAAATGGCTAACCAATTCCAACCCAGTGGCCTAAAACTCCCACCTTCTTAAAAGAAGGTATTCAGTTTTTATAAAGTGTCAATTCTCCTGCTTCATCCTCTCGAGGGTTAGGATTACAAAGGTGAACCAAGGCACCTGGGTTGGCTTAAGACCATTAATCTTGTATGTAAGAATGTCGGGTCTGCACGTAATTTTGTATATCACGTGCACGCCTGCCAGGAGAGGGCACTGGATTCTTTGGGACTGAATGCTAGATGGTTGTTGTGGTGGTGGGTATATGCTTGGCCCAGGGAGTGTCACTGTTAGGAGGTGTAACCTTGTTGGGTAGGTGTGTCACTATGGGTGTGGGCTTTAAGACCCCCAACCCTAGCTGTCTGGAAGTCAACCTTATCCTAGTAGCCTTCAGATAAAGATGTAGAACTCTTAGCTCCTCCTGCACTATGCCCGCTTAGATGCTGCCATGTTCCCACCTTGATGAAAGTGAACCTCTGGACCTACAAGCCAGCCCCAGTGAAATGTTGTCCTTGCTTGCCTTGGTCACTATGTCTGTTCACAGCAGTAAAACCTTAACTAAGACAGTTGTGAACCACCATGTGGGTGCTGGGAACCAAACCACGGCCCTCTGTAAAGCTAAACACCACACAACAGGAGATTTACCATTTTAAAATGTATTGTTCAGTGACATCATGTATTTCACAATGGTTGTAACCGTCACCACCACACATGTCCTGAACCCAGCATCTCGCAGACCCGAAACTTGGTCCTCACAAAACACTGCCCACTTCAGCCCTGGCAACCGCTGTTCTTTCTTCCTCTATGAATGGGGCTGAAGACTGGCTCATCTGCTCCTACCTACTTGTCCTGGCAACCGAACCAACCACAAGGCAGACGCAGATCAGACAGGATTCTGGTCAGAGCCAAGAGAAGAAGCATTGTTAAGTGCTGTTCAAAATAACAACAACAACAACAACCCACCTCTTTACTCTGGAAAATTTATGGTACAGTAACAAAATTTTTAAAGCAGCGACAACTGGCAATGCTTCTGAAAGTAGATCCGACCGACACTGGTCTCCGTTTTTAAAAAAACCCCTCTGCCCTCATCTGAGTACATGAACCATAACTGGATCAGGAGTTGGGACTCTGGCCACCTGGCAGAACCGTGGCGGCTGGTTACTGCCTACCCAGCATGGCGTTCGTGAGAGCCAGAGGAGAGCTGGGTCAGAGGGACAAAAGCTGCTCCTGGCTTTGCCTGCATGGATCTTTCCAGGGAGCTATAGGAAACGCCAGGTTGCAGAGGTAGGAGCCTCACGAGAGCTTTCTTGCTTGTCCTGCAGGGGACTTGGGTGGAAAGGACCCTACCAGATGCCAGTCCTTTCCAGGGACAGTGAACTGAGGTCAGGGTCTCAGGAGTGACAGCTTAAGAAAAGCAGGCTAACACAAAATCCCTGAAATATCTTTTTCCCCCTTTCTTTCTGTCTTTTTCCCTCCTCAGATTCCATTGTCCTCAGAGAGATGTGATCACCAGGAGGGGGACAGCTCAGCCAGCTTTGTTTATCGTAGCGGATCCAGTGACTAGAGAGAACAGAGCTTCTGGGGGACACCCTCTCTTGAGGCTCAAATTTCCTATCCCCACTTAGTTACCTCTGTGCGAATTTAAGCAATTGAGCTGATGCCTCACAGGGCAGCAGAGAGGGCTCAAGGGACATCCCAGGGAACATACCAAACAAAGGAACCCTTGACACGTGGGATGTGCCCATCGGCAGTAGCAGCTGCTGCTGTATTATTTCCAGAATATGATATTTATTTTTTTATACTGAACAGACAACTTTGAGAGTCCAGTCAATAGGGCACAGATGACCCGCTAGGGTTGACAGCTAATGTCAGAAGGTATTTTCTCAAAAGGTTCTGTAAAGGAGTAGAAATCGTTCCAACCAGAGGCATCTTCAGCTCCCCCCCCACCGGATGTACTGGGTTCGAGAGTGGGTGTTTGTAGTCCCAGCCTCCTTCCTTACCTAAGGCACCTTGAACGCAGCCAGTTGGTAATTACAACGCCCGGGGGACAGAATTAGACAGAGCAGTGCTGGCTCGGAACCTCTCCCCGGATATCACGTCTCAGGAATAGGATTGCTTCCAGCTGGTGAGCACGTGAGAATCTGCCCACCGAGCTGTGAGTTATGGGAGGTGGACCCTTGATTGTTGCTGCACCCCAGCTTGCTGTGCACGCCCCCCCCCCACTCCCACACCTGGCTACCCTGAATCTATGCAGGATCAACCCTGGCTACCTGCTTCATGAGGCCAGGGCACACATCTGCCACGAAAACCACCAGAGCACAACTTCTGGCCGAAGGATAATACTCAACAGATAGCTTTGGTCTTCCTTCATAAATGAGCAAATGGTTTTAAAGTCTAGAACCTTCTGTATCGCAAGCATGGACCTCATATACACGGTCCCAAGGCAACCCAGTTTCAGAGGATGACCTTGTGGGTGTATGTTTCCCATAGGCCTGGGTGTGAGGCCAGCTGTGGAGGCCTCTTCCTGTCTAGCCACCACCCCAGGCTCCACAAACACTTTCCTCTTCAATTTCCCTTATGCTAATGAGCGACTGGATTCCAGAGCTTTGCCAGGGAAGACTGTAGGCTTGGCAGGGTGTTTTCTATGAACAATAGAATTGACATCTGACACACTACGTTAGGGTCTCCTCAGTGAAGGCGTCCTTCACCCAATCCCAGCCTTTTTGTAGTTAATGGTGGCAGATAGGAAGGATACTTCCTTTGTCCCCAAGGCAGGGAACAACATGTATCTTTCCAGGAACTAGGGCACACAGGGAGCAACAAGGCCATAAAGCTGATCAGACAATAGCCCAGAAACCACCTGAGGACATCATCCTCTGAAGAGATACGGAGCACAGAGGTCAGACAGAGGTCAGAGGCTCAGCCAAGTCACTCACTGCCACATACTCTGGGCTGAGACTCAGCCTCTTGGGCCTGTGCTTTTTGGAGCCCGGCCCGAGACGTGGGAATGACAGGAGGAGTGGAGTGGTATCCAGGGCACTCAGAATGGTGCCCTTTTCTAGATCTTGCTTCATCCAGAATTAGCAGCATCCTCGGGTATAGGTACAATGACAGGTTTCTGGATGTACCTTGATAAAGACACAGAGAGAGCCAGGGACAAAGAGGAAACGGTCCCTCTGCATTAGTTAGTGTTTGGTGCTCGGTAGGAAAGAAAGGCAGTTATGACAACTACATAGCTTGGGGACCAGACAGCCCCAATCCCACTGTTTCTATGGGCCTGCTGCAGCTGGGTTCACGATCTCTGTTCTCTGTGAAGATGCTGAAGTCAGAATCATTCTGGAGGAACAAACCTTCAGTACCACAGTCTTTGAGCATATCTGGTATGAAGGTGAACCTGAGACCCCTGTCTGACTGAACTGCCTCCTCCTGTAAGAACAAAGAGAAAGCTCCCTTCCTCTCCCTCTCCACAAAGCAAAGACACTTGGTCGACGGGTGTCTCCAGTGTGCGCATAGAGCAGGCTGGGTAAATAATGCATGAATGGACCTACGGACGGATGGGTGGAGGGAGGAGGGCCAGCACATTTCTGATGGCCGGAATCAATTCCCGAGTCCGGTTTGGGGAGGGGCCTAAGGTGAGGCTGTGAGTAGCTGTTTTCTTCAAGAGGAAATTGTGGAAATGCCTCCCAGGGTCGGTGGTGGCGGTTAGCCAGTTGGGTCACACACTAGCTTCCCTTCTCACTGGGAGGACGTAGTTGCCTCAGGACGCAGAAACAGGAGCGATGATTTCATAGGGTAGCTTCAGCCAATCCCTGGTTCCACTGTGTCCCACTTCATAAGTGACCTAAATAACTCTACGAACTGGAATCTAGGGTTGTGAGATAGGAGATTTGTCACACGTGTGGCTGGCACCAGGGCCAGGGTGGGGTAAGGGCTTTGTGTGGAAGTGCAGAGTCTTGGCATGAATAAAGCCCCATTAGAAACCATTGAGTAAAATGCCCGTTCCCACTTGCATGATCTGGTTCTGGTGGGGCTTCTGGTACCGAACGGCAAATGAGAGGCTACACGGCTGCTGCCATTACTTATGAAGAGAGCCACTTCCTGACACAGGACAGTCCGGAGGGCTAATGCAATCTTCCAGTTAGTGTGGGTCTGTGGCTTAGGGAGCAGAGGTCTTGCACAACCTGCCTGCTGACCTGTGTCTTCTTGGTACCACCAAGCAGAGGTGCCCGGGTGAAAGGCAAAGCTGAAGCTGTTAGCCCGGACCTAACAAGCCATCCCAAGTCAAATGCCTGGTCCTCTTTCCCACTCACGTTTCTTCCTAGCTGTGTCCTTTTTAGAAAACTTCCTGATGGCTTGGTTTCTACCTCTGTTAAATAGGGAAACAACACTCAACTTCTTGGGGGGGTTTGGGAGGGGGTGGGGGAATTAATGAAGTAAAAATGAATAAAAAACATAAAGCTTCTCATAGCACACACACTCTCAATAAACATTACCGATTCCATTTATCACAGGTTTACCTCCCACCTCCACATTCTGATGATGGGGGTAAATATAGTTAAGCCTTAAGACGCTTCTACTTTTTTTAAACAATTTTTTTTCCTGTTTTCAAAATTTCCACAAGAAACAGAGATCCCTCTCCCACAGAGGAAAAACACCTTTGGCTCCTCAGGGGGCGAGGCCCTGATGAGGGAACCTAGACTCTAGAAATGACAGAGTAAACCTATCAGAGGAGATTCCAGAATGTGAGCTGAGTCCAGGAATGTCCCGGCAGGAACCTGCTTTTAACAAGTGCCCACAAGTCAGGAGAAGTCAGATTTTCCTACAAGAGTCCCAGGAACCCCACCACAGCCAGCCAAGCCGGGTGACAAAGAGGAGCCTTTTCCTGTCTAGACATCAAAATGCTTGTAATTAAAATGAATGGTGAGAGGTTTCCTGAGGCAAACTTAAAATTCTATGTTAACACAACAAATACAGCAGCGAGTCCTCAGCTTACCACTAGGGCAGCATACTTCCCTGGGGTAGGAAATGATTTTTAATGCTGACTACAACAACCTACCAGGGGTCAGGGGTCGGGAATGGGGGGCAGCTGAAGGGAAAGCTGCTTTGACCAAGGTTCACCCCTTAATAATGAAACTGCTACCCCAGGAAGCTGAGCATCCCAGGAAGGCAAGGCATGGGCTCTGATCGCAGAAAACTCTCATCATGAGTTTCCTGGAGAGCGCGGGTAAATAATAAACAATGACTTCTGGGCTATTCTTCCAGGATGCCAGTAGGAAACTGGAGACCAGGGCACAGGAGGGAGTGGCTTAGCGATATATTGAAAGTTTAGCATCAGGAGGCCCTGGGTTTGGTCCCAAGCCCTCGAAACAAAAGGAGAAAGACCATAAGGTACTGATAAGGTGCACAATCTGGTTAAGAGGCCAGCCAATATGTGGTGCTAGAGAGATGCCTCAGCAGTTAAGAGCTCTGGCTGCCCTTCCAAAGGACCTGGGTTCAATTCCCCAGCACTGACATGGTAGCTTCAAGCTCTCTTAGTTCTAGGGTATCTGAAACCTTTCAAAATTTTACTTTAAGACTTATCTATTTATTTACTTTTATTTTGTTTTATGATTGTTTTGCCTGCACGTATGTATGTGTTCCATGTGTGTGCCTGATGCCTGTCCCGTGGGGGGGTCAGAAGAGGTGTCAGATCCCCTGAAGCTAGGTTGTGAGCTAATCATGTGGGTGCTGGGAGTCCAACCCCTGAGCCATCTCTCCGGCCCCCAGTACCCTTTTTAAGCCTCCGTAAGCACAGCAGCACACGACACACAGACGTACAAACAAGAAAAACAAACCCAACAACAACAACAACAACAAAAAGACAAACAAAAACCCTCATACACATTAAAAAAAAAAAACTTTAAAAAAATTGCAAGCATTCACCACAGAGGGTGAGTTTATAGCTGAGCTCAACACCAGTTCTCAGGTGGCACAGAGCATAGAGGGGCGCCTGACTCCATCATTCTGGTGTTCTCTCTGCTTGCTGAGCAGATTGCTTCTCCCCTCACAAGGACACCTTGTCCTCCTAGAAGGGCTTAGCTCTTGTGCTGGCAATGCAGGCCTAAGCCTGCATCTTTTGGAGAGTTTTTCAGATGATGAGCAACTTGAGGATGGGGCGCAGTTTATTTTATGGCCCACCCTCAGCCCAATGCCTGGCCCCCTCTCTACCGAGCGTCTTCATCCAGGGGTGCTGTGGACATCACTTGTGTTCACGATCATCTCTCTAGAGACCACAGTGTCCCTTATAGAATGGGGGAGGGGTCCTAACACCTGTGTGGGGTGGCAGAATCAATCGGTTCAAGCAACTTGAAACCTAAGACTCCCTGGGGAGCAGGGACTACAAAAATTCAGAACCTCAGTTCCCAGACAAACAAGTTTAGGCTCTAACCCGCTAAGGCATTTTCTACAGTTTTAAGTGCTTCTGGCCCACTCATCTGCCTGACAGGCAGCTCACACACAAAATCCCTCTCCTGACATGGCTCCAAGCCTGCCAGAGGCAGAGATGGGAACAGGAAATGGAAAAATCACCATGTCCCCTGCTTTCTGGGTTGTCCTGTTTGAACTGGGGCTGAGATCTGCTCCGCACACCTCTCAGCTGGGAGACTTTCCACCCAAACACCACTGCCGAGAAAAGAAGCCACAGGGTGCTGTAGCAGCTTTTATATGTGTGTGTGTGTGTGATGTGTGTGTGTGCATGTGAGTGTATGTGTGTAATGTGTGTATGTGTGTGTGTGCATGTGAGTGTATGTGTGTAATGTGTGATGTATGTGTGTGCATGTGAGTGTATGTGTGTAATGTGTGTATGTGTGTGTATGTGTGTGCACATGTGTGTATATGGGTGTGTATGTGTCTATTTTATGTATGTGTGTCTATTTTGTGTGTGTATGTGTCTATGTGTGTCTATGTGTTTGTATGTATGTGTGTCTATGTGTGTATGTGTGTGAGTATATGTGTGTCTATGTGCTTGTGTCTGTGTGTCTATTTTGTGTGTGTATGTGTCTACTTGTTTGTGTGTATGTGTGTGTGTATGCGTGTATGTGTGTGTGTGCATGTGTGTATATGAGTGTGTATGTGTCTATTTTATGTATGTATGTCTATTTTGTGTGTGTATGTGTGTATGTGTGTCTATGTGTGTGAGTATGTGTGTCTATGTGCTTGTGCATGTGTGTCTATTTTGTGTGTATATGTGTGTGTATGTGTCTATGTGTTTGTGTGTATGTGTGTGTATGTGTGTGTGCGCAGAGGGGTAGGGTTGAAGCACAAAATATAAGGCCCCCATGTGACATCATCTCTTGTGAGCTGAAGCTTTTGCAAATGTTCCCAGGGCAGGACAAAGGAAAAGGAGTATTCCCCCTGTCACTTTTCTACAAGCTATGAGGAAACATAAGTTTCCCCATGTGATTCTAGGATCTGTTTCCCTGGAGACTTGGGTTTGACTCTGGCTAGAATTCTCACACCTTGCCAGAAACCTGGGGGCGGAATCACCCCTTTGTTTCTGGTGCCTACAATATAGAGGTTCTCAAGCTTCGTAATGCTGCAGCTCTTTAATAGGGTTCCTCCTGTAGTGATGACTCCCCCATAAAATTATTTTTTTGTTGATACTTCATAACTGTATTTTTGCTGCTGTTATGAATATATAAGCAAATGGCTGACATACAGAATGTCTGATATGCAACCCCGCAAAAGAATCATTCCACCCCCCCAAGGGGTCTTGACCCATAGACTGAGAATCAAGGCTACAGGAAAAGCCTTGGAGGCATCTTAAGCATTCTTAGCTCTGTGGGGCGGGGTGGGGGGAATGTAGTGCTCAGTCTCCGCAGGCTTAGTTTTTCTGGCCTACCACAAGGGATTAAGACAGCTTTCAAGTTCCAGAAATCTCCAGCAAGATCTCCAAAGGGTGCCCCCTCCCACTCCGTTGTCGGAGAAGCAGCTGGGCAGAAGCAACGGTTGCTGAGTGATCAAAGCCGGGGAGGCGTGCACGGGTGAGGGGGCGCTGGGGGAAGGCCAGGCTTTTCCTATAATCTCCTGGGATCCTAATGCAGGAGCTTGACGGGCACTGGCCTTTACTGGTTTCTGCCTGAAGAGACAAGATGATTGATTTCCACTTTAAGGAGCCCTAAAAGCAACTAGTATCTTCCCGTTCCTTCTCTGAGCATCCCAGACAGGGCAAGGGATGAGAGCAAAATGGAATGCACCCACAGAGGGAGGGTCCGCCGCCCCGTACCCCAATGAGAGCCAGGGTCAGGCAGACACCCCACTCAGTTTTGACAGTTTATTGCTTAGTTGGGGAATTTATTGATGGGAGCGTACCATCCTTACAACTCTAGCACTTAGGAGGATTGAAGCAGGGGGACGGAAAATCTGAAGCCAGCCTAGGCTTTATAGCAAGTTCCAAGCAAGTCTGTTCAGTAGGAAAAATAATTCCTCGAAACAAACAAACAAACAACCAAACAACCATACATAAGGGTATCACCTAGACCTAACTCCTAGTTCAGTTCAAATTCCTACCAACATATTTTAAAACGACTTTCATTTTTATTTATGGGATGAGCTGTTTGCCTACCTATACCATATGTGTGCTGTGCCTGAGGAGGCCAGAAGAAGGCATCAGACACCCCCCCCCCCGGAACTAGAGTTATAAAAATTGTGACCTGTCACATCTGTACTGGGATTTGAACCCAGGTCCTCATGTGCTGCTCTTAACTGCTGAGCCGCCATTACCACTATAAGCACTCCCTGACAACGTTCAGAACATGTACAGTCTTTCTCCCTCTCTTTCTCTTTGTGTGTGTGTGTGTGTGTGTGTGTGTGTGTGTGTGTGTGTGTGTGTGTGTTATTGGGGATTGAGCCTTGGGCCTCACATATGATCAGCAAATACTCTTATCATCAAGCTATGTTTCCAGCCCCTTACTTGCTCTATGGCCAAAGCTTCTACTTGTGGGACAGGACTTCATCTTCCAAACAGACTCGAATCTGAAATACTACAAGAACAAGACAGTAGCTGTCTGGCTGTGAAGAGCGTGGGGGGGGGGGAGAGGGGGTTGCGGCGCGGGGGAGGGGGGAGTGGACGCCAACCTACAGTCTCATCAACAGAGATCTCATTAAATAAATGATAAAAATGGAGGAACAAAGAAAGAGCACGGGCAACTCCCTAGTTCCCAGACAGACTGAGTAAGCACTGAGTATCAGAGTTGCTTCGGTGCAGAACATGGGCCACAAGTACAGCAGCCCATGGCGGTCAGAAGACACCTCTGGGAAATCAGTTCTTCCCTTCCACCCTTCCATGGGTCCCGAAAATCGCTTTTACCTGCTGAGGCATCTCACAGGCCCCAGTTAGGTGAATTTAATCTTGATGGGGTTTTGTTCTTATTGAAGGTCACATTCTATAAAGTCACCCTGAACCACTGCCCTTGGGGACAGAGATGGGGAACAACCACATTTCGTCAGCCAGTCAACGGAGAGCTCATGTAAGTTTGCATTGTTTATTTCCCTCTAACAGGAGGTGCTGAGGATTCCTTAACACTGAACTCAGGGCAAAACAAACACAAACAAACCAAAAAACCAAAACACAAGGAATGCCTGGGAGGTCATACATGCACCTTCTCCAAGAGACACAACACAGCTTTCCTGAGCGTAGGAAAGAGGACAATAGCTGTGCAAGGCTGGGGTGTGGGGCAGGGGGCGGGTACCTGGAATAGCAGTGCCATCAATAAAACTCACAAACCTGGAGGAAATGCGGCCATACCAGGACTTGTTTATCACAGGAGAGATGAAAGGCAGAGCGCCGCCCCTTCCATCCCGGCTGGGAATTCATATAAAGGCAATTAACCGTCCCAATGCTCTGCCCTGTGTGTGCATAAAAGCATCAGCATTGATTTTTGCTTAGTGTTTGTTTCTTCAGTGAGGGGCTGGCAGTGGGGCTCAGCAGAAGAGTGTTTGCCTCGCATACAGGAGACCTTGTGTGCAATTCCCCAGCACCAGGGGGGGTGGGCGTCAGACAGAGCCTTCCGTGCAAACGTGCAAAGTCAATGGCTGTTGAGCATCAGCTGTGTTCCCGTACAGACACAGAAGGTCTCCGTGAAAATTCAGTAGATCGGTTTGAGGGAGGATACAGAAGCCTTCCAGAGCTTTCCTCTGTCCGGTAGGGTGGAGACTGACTGTATTTTCTTCTTCTGATCCCACTTCTAACTGATAATGCATTTCTAATTTTAAAGACCTATACTGAGGCCCTGGGCTATAAACAAACACACAAATAAAAACGCCCTCTAAAAAAGGATCCTATCCAGACAGGGTTCCTTCCAGACAGAGAGATCACAGAGTCATCTCCCATTCTTCTCTCTCCTGTGGGCTCCTGGGAATGAAATGAAGGATTCCCAACCCCCACGACAGTCATTGAAGAACTCAGTCTCACCTGTTAAAAACTAAGATCAGGGGCTGGTGAAATGGCTCAGAGGGTCGGGGTGCTTGCTGCCCAGAATGATAAACTACCCAAGTTTGATCCCCAGGATTCAGGATGGAAGGAAACCTTACCCTTCTACAAACTGTCTTCTGACATGCACAGTATGAAACGTGGATGCGTGTGAATGCACGGCATATGCACACGCACACTGTCGGAACTTGACCCCAAGAGGGAGGAGGACCATTATCCCACTCCCCCCACCTTCCACAGCTTTCCAGACCCGAGGTGATCAGCCAGGGGCCGGATGGGTTTCTAGCTCACAGGAAACCACTCAGCAGTGAGCACTGTTTTCCCAGGGAGGGTGTGGGATCCTGGAAATGGCCATGAAAGGCAACAGGCTGTGTAGACAAAGCCTGTGGGGTTGAAAATGAGGAGGAAGAACTGAGAAGGCCGGTGAGAGGGAGCCCGGCTTTGCGTCTACTGGGGTTTGCGAGGATATGACAATCTATAGCTCTTCCGGCCAGGAAGTGAGAATAGTTTCTCTCCTCCCTTCAGTTATGAAGATACCCAAGTCAGGAAGAATAAAAACCAGTTTTGAATATGGACTCTGAGTACAGGGAGACATTAACATTTGTGGGTGGTACTCCTGTAGCACATATACATACATACATACATACATACATATATGTATATATAAATTTTATTTATAGTATATATAAATTTTAAATGTTACTGTATATGCATACTCATGTTTGCTCATGATATTTATATGTAAGTGTGCAAACCACGGGGTACATGAAAGGAGCAGAGGACAATTCTGTTGACTGGTTTATCTACATTAATGTCTAGAGTTTATGAACTCAGGTTTCTGGGTTCAAACCACAAGCACTTTTACCCACTGAGCCATCTCAGCAACCCTGTACATTTCTTTCTTTTTTTTAATTGCTTTTTTAAAATAATAAAAGCATTTCCCCCGCCCCCCCTCTCTAACACTGTTAAGCCCTACATCCAAGGACATGGGATCTGACAAAAGCCACTCTGGCCTCTCTGGCTTTCTGTCCTGAGTCACTCTCCCTGTCCAGGTCTAAGGACTAGTTACTTTTGAGCATCAGTCCCCAGTCTTCAGGGTCTCCAGACGGCACAGCGAAGCCTTAATGCATGATCTGGAAAGGGGCTCCCACTGAGACGTGTACCTGAATGTTCACAGCAGCCCCAGAGAAGTGAGAGCCACACAGAGATCTGTGGGCGGAGGACTGGATAAATGCCACTCACAGAGGACATGAGCTGAGTCAGCAGAAGATCTGGATGGTCCCCCAGGATGCACAAGCCAGACACCATGTTAGTGGTGGCCAAGGCTGCAGAGTTAAGGAGCAGGAAGTGCTTGTCTGTCAGAGCAAGCGCTCATCACTGCGTTACATTCTCAGCCCTCTTTTACCTTTTTATTGTTTTGGACAGGATTTCACTAAATCACTAAATCACTCGTAGCTCAGGCTAGCCTTGAACTCATAGTCCAGGCTAGCCTTGAATCTGCCTAAGCCTCTAGAATATTTAGGGTTACAGGCCTGAGCCGCCATCATCACGGGGGATTAAAAAAAAGTATTCTAGACCTAGACAGAGAGAGAGCTGCACACTAGCTGGATTAAATCCCATTGAACTGTACACTTTGAAGTGGCCAAACTGGTGGCATACTGTTTCGATTTTATCTTAAGACAAAGAAACAAACAAACAAAACCCCACCAAGCTGTGTAACTTCGGGGTAAGTTACACAGGCTCTTCGAACCTAAGAGTCATAGGCAGGCTGCCGCATGCCCACCCACACCGGTTCTGAGCTGGGACCACTTGCAATAATTAATAGGACGTGCTGAAGCCACTCACGCGAGGTCTGGAAGTTTCCATGTTGCCAGGTAATGCTTTTAAGTAGGACAGTTGGGGGATGGAGGACGGTGATTCCACAGCACACTTACGGCTGTGTTTTTATTATTGTTGGCCCAAGGTCTCAGTGTACAGCCCTGGCCACCTTACAACTCACTATGGAGATCAAACTGCCTCTGCCTCCACTACCTCAGTGCCGAGACGAAAGATTTGCGATGCCATGATGTTTATTTATTTATTGTTTTTGAAGGGGGGGGTGCACATGCTAGGCAAGGTCTTTACCGCCAAACTCTAACCCCAGCCCTGTATGATATTTATGAGTCTATACCATGTTGAGGTAGGGGACACAATTAACTCAGTCACAGGGACTAAGGGGCTACTTTGCCACATGCAGGCTGTGTGTTTACCTAAGAGTCTTGCTGTTCCGCCTCGTCCTGCAGGCCTACGTGAGAACAGAGGGACCTTAGGCAGGAGAGAGGCTCCATCTATGCGAAATTCCTTATCTGCAAACAGCTTTATAAGAACTCAGAGTTTGGAGTTGGGAAGGTGACACAGCCAGTAAAGAGTCCCAGGGTGGGATCCCCTGAGCTCTGTCCAAAGCGGCAAGTAGCTACGTGCGCCTGTAACTCCAGTGTTGCTGAGGTGGAGGGAGGGGAGCTCCAGGGGCTTGAGCCAGCCCACCCAAACCGGCAAGCTCCCAGTTTGGTGAGAGACCTCGTCTCAAAAAGATCTCTGGCCTCCACATGCAGGTGCACACGCGTGAACCTGCACATACACACAGAACCCTGAGAACGTGGGGCTAGAAAGATGGCTCGGAGGGTAAGACCACGCTTGCTCTTGCAAAGGACTCCGGTGTGATTCTCATCATCTATAATAGGCAGCTCCCAATCACCTGTAACTCCAACTCCCAGGAGGTCAGATCCTCTGAACACACACACACACACACACACACACACACACACACACACACACACACACACAATGCAAAACTCTTTAAACTCACAGGTGGGACACGGAAGCCAGGTTTTCTTATCTCAGAGTGATTTGGGACTGAATCAGCAGAACTTGGGGTGTCCCACCGCCACCTGCCCCTGTGGCTGCCAGTGAGCCCAGGAAAGAGGGGAGGGAGGGCAAATAGGATTTCAGGCAGTCACAGAAACTTTTCTTTCCTTGGGCCTGGAGCATATGGTAGGTGTTCTGAAACTCCATTCCTGTCTTCCCAGGCTGGCTGAGCCCATCAACATGTGGGTGAGGGCGTCTGCCTCTCCATCTGGAAGGCCCTCTTCCTCCACCCTGCTGACAGCAATACAATGGAGTCCTCACTGTGAGTCCTGCATCCTGGCTCCCCAGACAGACGCTCCGGAGAACTCCATGGCCCCAAGGAAATATAAGTCCCCTGCCCCCAGCAGGCCTCGATGCAGGCCACAGATCACAGAAGCAGCAGGCCAAAGGCCATGGTGTGCCTGAAACATGATGCCTGCTCTGCCCTTCTCCGATGGAGACACCTCACAGGTCTCCGCCTCTCTTCCTGAGATGACTAGATGCTACAAAAGGCTGGGCTCTGAGCAAAATTGGCTCCCACTGATAACTCGCAAATTCTAGCTGGCCTGGATTAGGAACAGTGTACAATAGGGTAGAGGTCCTAGGGGAAAGGAAGATGGAGTTTGGGGAACTTGAAAGGCCTTCTCTTGCCAGGCACTGGGGCAGATGCCTGTAATCTCAACACGGTGTGAGATCACAAAGTCTGAGGGCAGTCTGATCTATAGTGACTTCCAGACTCATCAGGGCTACATAAGAAGATCCCATCTCAAAAGTCAACCAAGCAAACAACAAACTATCTATCCAACCAGCCAGTCACCAACCAACCAACCAAATAAACTCTAAAGACAGCTGTGTGGCACACACACACACACACACACACACAAACACACACTCGGTGATGGTGATCATGGGGCTTAGAGCGATAAGGTGGATGAGAAAAAAAAAACACAGCAGAAAGTGGGTTCACCCTCCTATAGCATCAGCTAATCAATAGTCAATAGCGTAGGATCATAGTACAGCACGAAACAGAATGTAAAATCTGATCGCAGGTTACGTGTCAAATATTGGTATTAGATGCCAAGGCAATGTCCTTAATGCCAGCTGTCTAGTCTGAGCTTGAGACATCAGGAACATTCCACTTCCCTGCACTAAGGGGCAGCACAGAGGGTGGAACCCCAGTTCTGAGGGACCCCCAAGCTCCATTTATTTTGCTATTCCCCTCTCTGCAACTCTCTGTGGGTGTGCATGCGTGTTCACGTGTGTATGGGTACATGTGTGCCCTTGTGTAAGAAGGCTGGAGGCTGATAGTAACATCTCCCTAGATTGCTCTTTTCCTTATAGACCAAGGCAGGATCTCTCACTTGAAATTCACAGCTAGTCTAGCTAATCAGCTTGCCCCGAAGCTCTTCTGTCTCAGCCTCCAGAATGCCGGGAGGGTTGCCACATTAGCCTGACACTAATGTGCATGTTGGAGATTCAGACTCCCAGCGAGCACTTTACCCACTGGGACATCTCTCCATTCCTAGTGGGTGCCAATGCTAAGTCCTGTGTGTTTATATATCTGTGACCTCAGCTACGCAGAAAGATAGGGGAGGCTTCCAGCAGGGATGGGCAGCCCAAGTCCACCAAGGCAGAAAGAAGCAATGAAGGCAAAGAGTGTACCATATGCAATGGTCTGCGATGGGATAGTTTTACCGGTGAGGCTGCCATCCAGGGAGTGATGAGGAGAAAGATATGAATCCAGAGGGGAGAGAGCTTGAGGGTTAGACATTATACTGAGGATCTTGGTCCACCAGAGAGCGTTTTTAAGTGTGTTCCTCCTTTGCTCACCGTCTGATGGCTCAGCAGCAACTGGGCTGACAGCAGAAGTTTCTACTTACTTGCCAGCAGGAGGCAGGAGACAGCCACAGTGTACAGCTGCTTGGAGGTGGTGATGCTGTACTGGTCCATAAAGTGGTCCAGAAGGTAGATGGCCAGGTGCCGGGCCGAGGGGCAGAGATGGCAGTGTCTGCTCAGCAGGGTCAGGATGTCGACAAAGAACCGTCGGCTCTTCAGGAGCGGGGAGTGGGCGCGAAAGGTGGGCAGCTTCAGTTCCTGGTGGACAGTGAACGGAGAAGGGTCAAGAATATGAAGACCCAGGGCCTGTGGACTGGCGGGTTGGCAGCCGTTCCCGCCACACCCTTAAGCCTTTGTTTAAAATCTCAGATGGTGATGCTTCTGTCCTAGAAACTCTGGACCGGTTCCCACCCACCCCCTTAAGCACAGCTCCAGCACAATGATGGAGAAAGCCTGGCATTTCCCCCGCAGAAAGGTGCTGTGGAGATACCCAAGGTAATGAGAGAATTGTGGCCCAGAGGTAGAGACCCACACCCAAACTCTGGTTTTCTTGCACAGCTGAGTCACTTTTTCTCCTTTGCTTCTTCTTCGGTAGCTGAGGTTTAATGAGGATGTATGCCAAATATCCAGCACACAGGAACCTCTAATTCTCTCTGTGCATAGGATTGTGAGGGATCATTTCCTCCACTTTGAGGAAAACTAAACTAAACTAAAGAATACTAGAATGTGTTGCTGGACATAACTGTAATCCCAGGAGGCAGAGGCAGGAGGCTGGAGGAAAGTTTGAGGCCAGCACGTCCTATACCGTGAGTTCTAGAGGCCACATAGTAAAAGGATGCCTCAGTAAACAGACAGATTTGAAAGACTAACTCAAGGAACCAGCAAGTCTGGTCTACTGTGATCACTAGCGGTTGACAGCCAGCCTTCTGTCTAACCCTTCACACATGGCTTCCCACTCCAGGGCCCGAACACCATGATTCATTCTCCTCTCTCTGAGAAGGTAACTTCTACTTTGTAATTTCTACACCGACATGCTTCCTGAATGTATCTGCTGAATGCAAGAAAAACAAGAGAGAGAAATATTAAACTAAGAATGTGCTTATTAATTTTGGAGGCAGGTCTTACTCTATGACTCAGACTAACTAGTACCTACTTTGCAGCCATGGCTGGTCTTGAAGTCATATAAAGCCTGTTATGTCCCCTTCCCAGCTTCTGGGACTTCAGATGTAAGCCATAAAATTTTTTTTCTTTTTTGAGATTCATTTTTATTTTATGTGTATGAGTATTGGCTTACATATATGTATGTATTATATGTATGTGTGTGTGTGTGTGTGTGTGTGTGTGTGTGTGTGCATGTGCACACAAATGTCTTTGTACATTCCCGATGCTCTAGGAGACCGGAAGAAGGCATTAAATCTCCCAGAGCACCTGCTTGTGAGCTTCTGGTAACTCAACCTCGGGCTTGTGGCAAGAACAAAAAGTGTTCTTAACCACTGGGCTATCTCACTACTCATCATACCCATTTCCTCCCCCTCCCCTTCCTAAAAGAAGGTAGCATGTGTGTAGCCCAGGCTGGCCTCGAACTCACAGAGGTCTGCCCGCCTCTGCCTCTGAGTGCTGGGATTCAAGGTGTGCACCACCACGACCCAGCAATATTTGCCTTTTAAGCAAGTTAGGTTAGGTACTATTTGTTTCGGAAGTACCTCAGTGCTCTCGGCTTTGGTGCTATTTTCTCTAGAAGCTCTGGAGTCAGGAGAGCAAAGTGGAGGAAGAAGTGAACAGGCTGGAGCCAGAAGATGAGGCGGAGGTCGGGATGCACGCTGGCCTGTACACCCCGAAGGCTATGGACACAGAGCTAAGGAACGCTGGTGGCTGGATGCTGGCACACGCTGCTGGGCTGTCAGTAATGTGTGTCTCACTGGCCCTGGAACATCACCACCATCTGATTGCTAAAACTACCTGCGTTGCTCACACCCAAACATCCCTGTTGGTCCTCTGGCCTGGACCTGTGGCAATGCTGGACTAGTTCAGCTCTCACACTTGGTTGAATATAGCCTATGTACCTCTGTCTGTCTGTCTGTCTGACGCACACATCTTAGTGATATTCTGTCAAATAGGGAAACAGAAAAGAACCAAACGGAAGGAAAATGGGAGGGATGTGGGCAGTCAAGAGATTATGAGCACGTACTGGTGACATCAAGCGAACTGGTGCCCTATTCTGTGGCAGGCCACCCTTCAAATGGTGGAGAAGACTGAACTCAGATCCATGCACATGCTAGGCCAGGGCCCGACACACTGCACCGGGCACGCTGTCCCTCTAAGCCTTTACTCATCCAGCTGCAGACCGGGACAAGAAAGAAGTGTCTCTGTTCATTCATTCACTAGAGACATGAACGCATTCATTTCACTTAGCGTCACAGGCCTTCTATACATTATTTCAGGGCCCGCGCTCATGGCTTCAGTAGCACAGACTCAGGCATAAATATAAAATTTGAAACTGTGAAATTCTTAAAGAACAGGAGTAAATACACAGGGCCTTAGGCAAAGCAATGGTTTCTTTTTTTTCCTTTCTTTTTGTTCTGTTTTTTTTCAAGGCAGGGTTTCTCTGCGTAGCCCTTGCTGTCCTGGAACTCGATCTATAGATCAGGCTGGTCTCGAACTCACAGCTCCTCCTGCCTCTACCTCTGGAGTGCTGGGATAAAAGGCGTGTGCCGTCATTGCTGGGATTAAAGCAATGGTTTCTTTCTCTTTTTAAATTAATTTTTAAAATTTTATATGCATTTGTGTTTTTGTCTGCATGTATGCCTTTGTGAGGGTGTCAGATTTTGGTGTTATAGGCAATTGTAAGCTGCCTCCTGGGTGCTGGGATTTGAGCCTGGGTCCTCTGGAAGAGCAGTCGGTGCTCTGAACCGCTAAGTTACCTCTGCAGCCTCCAAAGCAATGGTTTCTTAAATATGATTCTAAAAGCAGAAGTATAAAAAAAAAAGAAATATAAGCTACATTTTAAAATTAGACTTTCATGCTGGAGAGAGGGCTGTGCGATTAAGGGCTTGCTGTTCTTCACGAGACCCTGAGTTCGGGCCCAGACAACTGGGGCTCCAGGGGGTTGGATACCCTCTTCTGGTCTCTGAAGGTACCTGCACACATACACTTAGATACATAGATACAAAGTAACAACAAATCTTAAAAAATAAAACAGATGAAAAAAATGGGCAAAGGACCGGAAAGGCCTTTCTCTAAAGAAGATTAAAAAATGGCAAGTAGGCAAATGAAAAGATATGAACATTGCTAATCCCTAGGGAAACAAAAACCAAATCACAGGGGAATAATCTTTCACATTCCCTGGGATGGATATTACTTTGAAAATGAAAAACAACAACAACAAACAAAAACAGACAAGCCAAAAACAAAACAAAGATCTGAACAAGTTTAAAGCAAACAAGTGTTGGAGATGATGTGGGCAAATAGGACCCTTGTATATGGTAGTGGGAGGGTCAGACGGAGTCTACTGTGGGAGGCAGTGAGGCAAATCCTATTACACTGTTACCAAATGAGCCAGCACTTCTAGCTAAAAGACCTAAAAGAGATACCTCAGATATCTCAACGACTGTGCTACAAAGTTGCACATTTGCGGCACTCCAACTTCCCTCAAGGGAGGGAGGCCCGGCTGAAATGTAGGTTCTGACCCCTGACCAAGTCTTCCCTCCAGGCTGGTCCTTACAATTCAAAAGGTCAGAATCAGCTAGCTGTCTCTGCAGCCCTAGAGCCTTGTGCGGAAGATGCGCCGAGCCTGGATAAGTTCCTTCCTGTCTCGTAGGCTCACTCTAATACTGAAGGCTTTTCTGAATTAGCAAGAGAGCTGAAGGCCAGAAGACTTTCAAAATCATGGGCTTCATTCTGACATTTTAGTATGCATGTATCATTGTATCTCTCTCTCTCTCTCTCTCTCTCTCTCTCTCTCTCTCTCTCTCTCTCTGTGTGTGTGTGTGTGTGTGTGTGTGTGTGTGACTCATTTAGTTAACCAGAGCTCTAGATTGGAAGTATCCATTACAGCCTTGTGTGGCCACCAGTGGGTACGCAACTGAGCGCAATGACTATCAGTAGTGTTGTAAGTGTTCTAAGCACGCACCATTTTGGGACAGTCAGCTATGCCCTCTTGCAAAAGGATTATGCCAGTTAGGCTTGTTGCCTGTTTATACCCATTGGGGGTCAGGAAGCCATCACCTAAGTACCTAGCCACTCTCTACCATCTCTTCCAATGCAGCCTTAATTACACGCAGCTTCTGGGAGGAAGCCTCTATCTACCAAGCCAGCAGAAGCCATCATCCCTGCTGGTTCAAGGCTTTCCAGGTGTGACTTTTTCAGTGGAGGAACATTCACGCCTTTGTAAGTAGCCCCTCCTTTATGTTCTGTAAGGAAGCCTTATAAGCTCCTTGGTTCCTCTAGGGCGAACTGTGGCTGAGTCACACCTAGTAGTTGAGGCCTCAGGAGAAGGGATGGCCTAACCTCTCCCCCTGCTAAGGGATTTTAGCCAACAGTAGCAAATTCAGGAGAAAGGAACAAGGCTCCCTGAGCCCCTCCCCCATCCAAGCGTGACTGCTGACCCAGTGCAGGCACTGGCAGCTGCTTAGTTCAGTGATTCCGCGGGCTCTGTGTAACCCAGTAAATGGTCTGTTTGTCCTTTTTTTCCCCCTAAGACAAGGTCTCCTTGAAGCCTACGATGGCTTCTAGTTCACTGTGCAGCCCAGGGTGACCTTAAACTTCTGACCCCGCCATGACCTCCTCTCAGGCGCAGAAATTGCATGTGGGAGTCAATGTGGTTGGCTGATTTATTTTTAAATCCTTATTTATTTGTTTATTTTTGAGTCAGTTTCTTACAATGTCATCCAAGCTGGCCTCAAACTTGGTAAGTCGGCCCAGGCTGACTTCGAACTCCCTCCTTAGTCCAGTAGCTTCTGGAATTACAAGTGTGAGCCACCATGAGGAGACCAACATTTTATTCTCGAAGTCACGAAGACATTTTATTCTCAGCTTAAATTAAGAAAATGGATGCCTACATTGCCAGCCTTTTGCCTGTATTATCGGGTAGACTGGCGTGACCACTCCAAGAGTCCAAACTTCTTCAGTGTGAGTTTCAAACGCTAGCACTTCAGTATGACCATGACAGCTGGATGCTTAATAACCAGCTGTTGAGCGAAGTGTATTCAAAGCACACCTCTGGGCCTGGGAGATGCTGGGGGACATCGGAAAGGAGACAAAGACAAGTTTTCCTTGGCTTGGCCTTGAATGTTGGCTCCTCCTGTCTCTGCTTCCTGAGTGCCAGAATCAGTAATGTGTGCCTTGCCCAGAGCGCCAAGCCTTGGAGTGTGAGAATTTGCCTATGAAGATGGAGCAACAGAGGGTTGCTTAATAGCACCTGCAAAGCATAGGTAACATCTAATGCGGTTAAAATAGCTGGCTGTTAATCCCAACACTCAGGAGGCGCAGAGGCAGTCGGACCTCTGTGAGCTCAAGGGGAACCTGGTCTATAATGTGAGTTCCAGGACAGCCAGGGCTATGAAGAAAAACCATGCACAGTACAGTCTCCATGTGGGTCCTCTAAAAAGGGCTGACTCCGATTCTGCTGATTCCCTTTGGATCTCTTTCCCCTAGTCTAGCTGCCTTGTCTGACCTCAGTGGGAGAAGATACATCTAATCCTGCTTCGACCGGATGTGTCAGGGTGGGTTAGTTACCCATGAGGAGAGGGGGAAAGAAAATGGGGAAAGTGTGGGAGGGAGCTGGGACTGCAGTGAGGATGTAGAGTGAGTAAATAAAGAAATTAGGGAGAAAAGAAGCCAAGCAAGCTGCATTTGGATAAAGCTGACTGAGAAGGTGCGTAGGATACCAGCTGTGTAGAATGCAAGAACTCTGTCTTGTCCTGAGAGAAAAAAGAGGAGTCTTAGAAAGGTTTAGAGTAGGGTTTCTACCTGCCTGAGAAGCCTTCCCTAAGATCTCTGCACCAGCCCAGTCCTGGGCTCAAGCCAGGCAGGTGGGAGCTGCCCTGGGCTTGCAGCCCCCTCAACATCCACTCCTACCCTTTGGCAGCTGCCTGGGTATTTCCTCTAAGGACGGGGGCTCTAAATTCAGCCCATGCAGTCTGTCAGGCTGCAGCTGCCAAATTAGCCTTTGCCAAATGACCTTTGGCAGCCCCATGATTCCCTCACCAGGGCAGAACAGCCACAAGTCAGATATGTGAGGCCCCCCTTCCCTCCCTCAGAGCTCAAGGCAGCAAAGCTCAGCGGCTCCCAGTTCCCTCCCCAGGGTGAGTGCCCTGTGTGTCCTCTTGCAGGATGGCTCCCCCCCCCACCCCTTTGAGCAGCTTCTGGAAAAGGAAGCATAAAGAAAGAAAGCAGGAAAAGGTAACAGGTGGCAGTGCATACCAAGGAGCCAAGGAGGGCAAGGCTTCTTAGAAAGGACTAGTAGTCACAGGCCGACAAGATCCTGACAGCCACAGCTGTCTCTCTGAGACATTTTTCTTGTTTTATCTTGACCTTCTAATACTCCTGGAGAGGCTCCCCTGACTTTTATTTTCCAAAGAGAGGTTCTCCTTTCTTTCCCCTCTCCCATTCTGCTTATTTTTTTTTCTGGCCCCTCCCCCCTCTTTGAGAGGTGTATTTATGTAGTTCATATTGGCCCTCCACTCTCGATGTGGTCAGAGGTGACCTTGAACTCCCGATCCTCCTCCTTCTACCTTCCAAGTGCCGGGATGACAGATCTCTAGTATGTGCAACCACATATTTATGTGACGCCAGGGATCCTGTATGCTAGGCAAGCACATGACCCACTGACCTACTTTCTCAGTGCTTGTTCCTAATGGCGGAGATTTTGCATACGTGTGTGTCGTCCCACTGACCGTCAGACTCCAGAGAGCCTAGGCCAGGTGCCACATATACAGTCTGTCCCACGTCCAATTTCAAGTCAGACACACAAGCTGAAAAACGTATGTTAAGCGAAAAGGATTGGCCATAGTTCCTTGTAACAAACACCCCCGATGTGTGGTAGCAGCTCCAATCAAGCCGTGAAGTCAGCTCTGGCTAGGAAAACTCATTTCTGCTCATTCACTAACCTCGGGTACAGATTTCTGACTTTCAGCGACCTTGTCTGAGAAATGTGGGTCATGTTGCTGTAAATGTAACGTATTTGGCACACACCAGTCATTCCAAATGAGAATGGAGATCCAGCCCTTTCCTGGAGCTGAGTAATCAAACTCCAGATAAGCAGCAGCCTTTATCTGAGGCCCAGAGCCTAGTGGAAGGCTAGAGGACTTTCGAAGTAAAGGGAACTTGCTTTGTCTAACATGGAACAAAGTTTCTACCTTGGGGTGTGTGGACAGCTGGGGCCCAGGAGGCCTCTGGTGAAAAGGACAACTGTCTATTATCGTGTTCTGCAAGGTCCCCAAACCAAATGGAATTAGTCACGCTGAGCCTGGGCTTCTTCCTGCTCCCCCAGAAAAGGGTGCTACTTTGTCCCAGGAACAGCAACATGTTTGCCCTGTTTAACTTTGGAAGTCCAGCTGATTACATGGCTAACCCAATTAGCGGGGGTGGAGGGGCGGAACTCATTCGGGGCTTTGCCCTAAGGATCTGCATTCTTCGTTCCCCAAGCACTCTTGACCTAAGCCTTCTAGGGCTGCTGAAGCTTAAGTACAGGAAGGAGCCCTCCCTGGCGAGTGGCCTGGATTTCAGGGACAAAGGCGCAGCCTGCCCAGGGCGGCTAGCAAAGCTCTCTCAAGATCAGACAGGCGCTTGGCAGGCATCACACACCAGCTTGGCAGGGTGGGCTGTGGGAATGTTACCAGGCAGGGCGACCTTCCTCTGAGCACCAGTGTAGCCAGCACCAAGGTTGCAGGAGGGAGGGAGACAGCAGGGACAGATTGGAAGGGCTTCTCTGATGATCCCAGCTCCCCAGATGTTGGCCCCTTATCACCTGAGCCAGGCAGGAGTACCTTCTGTCCCAGGTGCACATCAGGATGAGCAGATGGAAACCAGGGACAGATGGCCACAGTCGTCAGAATTCAGGGAAATGTACCTTATAAAAGCCTGCTTTTGTTACTATGGCACCTTTTCTTTCTTTCTTTTTAATAATTACCATTGACTAATATAATTTTTTTTTGGTATGACACACACCAAAATGCTCACAGTGGTTATCTGGGCAGGGGATGAGATTGGCCAGTATTTTGCATGGGTTTTGCTTTCAAACTATTCAACATTGTCTGAAATATATATAAAAAATAATTTTGTAATTCAATTACTAGATTTCCAGCTCAAAGAAAAGACAAGTTATGGAGGGGACCAGGTCACTTCCTATATTGAGGGCAAACTCAAAAGTTCTCTCCCCTGCCCCTTTAATCAGCTCTAATTGTGAAGCTGCCCTGTTTAGTGAGCATTCTGTTGCTCCCTTCTCCAATGTACACAGCCTGCCAATGTCTTCCTCAGTGGTTTCCAGCTACTGAGTAGTTAAGTTTCATGCTCACGGATGAAGTTTAAGCTGTGTGCCTCCATGAGTTTATGTGCACCATTTGTGTGTAGTGCCCTTGGAGGCCAGCAGAGGGCGTATAACGTACTGGGGCTGGAGTAAAAGGCTGTTGAAAGCCACCCAGTGTGAATGCTGGGCATTGAACCTGGGTCCTCTTCAAGCTCATTCAGCATTTCTAACTACTGAGTCATCTCTCCAGCTTTCTCTGCCGAAATATCCAAGTGAGGCTTGATTTCTGATTCAGAGAAATTCAGAACAAAGGACAATGAATTCCCTAGAGTTTTCTTCATGCAGCTCTCAGAACAGAGGATCATGTAACCGCTTCCTGCTCAAGAGGGCTCCTTGGACATTTGCGATGGCTGCGTAGCGCTTCGTGACAATGTTGTGCGGTAAAACCCTGACTTAAGAAACGTGAACTGCTTCTCCTTCGACCCTCTGTTCTTCCGCTTTTCTTTAGGGAGACCTTCCCCAACCTCTATCCCACATGACAGCATCTCAGGAGTTTCTCACGGCCAGCAGGTATTTCAAACAAAGTGTTACTCATTGAATTCCCTCCATTTTGTGACTTGCAGCCAGCATAAGGGCTAATAAACACCTATTGAATCGATGAAGGCATGTGGCTAAATGAATGGAATGTCTCCAGGAATCCTTCCTGTGCCTTTGGCCTTTCATGTTCCCCTTAGGCTCCCTTAAATATCTGCATCCTCCTCTGGGAAAACAATGCATGGGCATCACTGCCCAAAGAGGGACTTCCCCCCTCCCCCCTTGACATAGGAGCAGCACTTCTGAGCCAGAAAGAACCATTCAGGGGGAAGGGGAGGTGGGGATGTCCAGTCAGACTAGATCGCATTAGAACCACTGCTCCTGGGGCCAGCGAGAAAGCTAGCTCAGAGGATAAAGATGCTTGCCATTGTGCCCGATGGTCCTCGGGACGCATGTTATGAAGAGATGAGAACCAAGCGCTCCAAGGTGTCCCTCTGACTTCCACACATGGTGTACACATCTGTGCTCACACACAGATACACACCAACGCACACACAAAACAAGTGAAAACAGACGCAATGTATATTTAAAGGAACCGCAGTTTCTGCTGCTCCTTGGCTTTGCCTGGGGGGCTCTCCAGTTGAAAGGGGGTTACGCCAGAGGGAGAGCTTAAAAAAAACGAGTAAGGAGACATGAATCACAATCTGCACAAAGTCCCCACGCTGATTCATACACAGGCAATGGGGACGTCTGGCCAGGTCTGCAAAGAGCCCAGATTCCTGCCCCCACCCCTCCCTTGGTAGCATGGCAAACTCTTTGATGTCTGTGATGGTCTTAGAGGCGTCTGTCCCTTCTGCTGTGCAGGGTCAGCCCCAAGTGCAGGTGCGTAAGACAAGAGCTCAGAGGCAGCCATGGAGGTCACAGATGCCTTGAAACCCTGGCAGATGAAGGTCAGTGTGCTGTGACTTGTATCCAGTCTCTGCTGGCTTCCTCTCTCAGGAGTGGAGGTGACACCCCCACTTTTCACCCTCTGTGTCCTGGTCTGCATTACTTTCTTCATACACTGGCTTAAAAGTCCTTTCCCTGCCAATCACCCCCCCAGGCATCTCGGATCTTTCATCTCGGATCATTCACTCCACGGCCCTTCCCTGACACACTTAACAGCACAGGGGTGAGAATTAGGCCCATGTCATTCAGCTTGTGAGGCCACTACCCTACACAAAAGAGACGCTCAGCACATGCCCAAGGCTGAGAATGTCACACACTAGTAGAGCTATACCGGTGAGGGCAGGTGACATGCCAGTGGGCACTGGAACACTCCTGAAGGCCACAGGAGAGGTCTGACAAACCGGGCGAACGTAAGTCCAGGAGAAAGAGGGAGCATCTCTCTTGCCTAGGTGTAGATAGGACAGGTGCTTTCATGGAGGACGGTGAAGTGAACCTCAGGAAGGACTGGAAACATGAGCTGAGCACGTGTCATGAGGCATGTGCACAGAAATGTCATCATGAAACTCATTATTTTGTATGTAACTAGACGTTTTTTAAACATTCATGGTCTCTTGTTCTCTTGCTTTCTCACCCTCTTCCCCCTTTGTCTCTCCTCTTCCCATGCTCATGGCCGGCCTCTACTCCCCTCCTCCTCTTCTCTCTCTCTTTCTCTGCCCCTACTACCCCCTTAACTCCCCTCCCCGTGCCCTGAATAAACACTATTCTACACTTAAAAAAAAAAAAAAGACCATTTAAAAAAAAAGATAAAGTATCTATCTACCAATCAGACACTTCAAAGCCATTGTTTCCCAGTGTGCCCTCCACGTGACATGCTTCCTAAAGAAAAGGGTCCTATGGACCGGTGTGGGAAATGGTACATATCACCTTGCACACTCCTAAAGCACACAGCAACACAGTCCCTGAAATATTTGTTCAGTGAAGACTATTATGCAATTTCGGGGGACTGTACATCTAATTTATTTTGCCACAGGATGCCACCATGACCACCTCCTTTTGTGGGTGGAGGAGACAGAATAACAGCATTCCAGAAGGCCTGGGTGGAGACAGTGTTTAGGGATTGGCTGATGAGCACCAGAGGGTACCAGGAAAGGGAAGTCCACAAGGCGGGACTCTTGTGAAAATCCCTGTCCTAGGGCTTTATAATCTGATGATTCCTCTAAACCCAGAGATTTAGGAAAAGCCTTCAGAGATTAACAACTGCAGCTTCCCCCTGCCAAACTGCCTCGGTAAGAATGTCCCCGTGGCCATGGCGTTAGCAGTGTGAGAGGGACCTTTGACGAGCTGTAGAAGCTGGTATGAGGTAGCCCCAGGCAGCCAAGGGTTGGGTGGCTACCTAAGGCACCGGGAAGGGTCAGGATTGAACGCACACCATACCCCATTTCATACAAAACACTTTATATACGATTCTGGTGGCTTCCAGTCCTCTGTAAACACGGACCTGCTGCCTCTAAGGAAGCCCTGTGCTACTGCCGTTTGCTAAAGTAAGAGACATGGCCACCTTAAGGCAAGGAAGGACAGGGCCTTTCCTTTTATTCACTGAGATCCAGCTCCCTAAGCTTTGACGCATCTCTCAGGACTTCACATGTGTTTGGCTTTCTCACTATGATAAACAATTCTGCATAGCCTTCTGATACAGACTGAGATCTGACAGACATGCAGTTACGCACTGTTCCAAAACTCTTCAAAACCAACAGTGCCAGTAACATCCCGTTCTGCGGAAGTCAGGCCCAATTTCCTTCCAGTGGGGTGGGAGGACATGTCTGTGTCATCTGTCATGGGGTCCCCCTGGACTCCTCAGCAAATGGCAGTTCCACTCATGAGTTTGAAATAGCTTCTCATTCCTGAGAGCCGCGGTCATGTGCTCTCTAATCGGCATTCAGTACCGGGCCCAGGTACAGCCAGGATGTCTGACAGTGACCGCACACCACACATGTCCGGTCGCCCTCCACTGGTAATGCCATCCCACTCATGTCCCTGGGCTCTCCAAATACCTCCATTAGATAACATTCAGGGTGTCTTTCATCACCACCCTCACCCAAGGTCTTCAAGTCAGACAGCTTCCTGATACGACCACATCCCTCACACCTCCTGGCCCGAGGATACTCACCCTCCTACATCCTCTTATCTAGGGTCGGACCTGTGTGACCCTGCTTCACTGACGGCTTTGAAATAGATCCAGTCCTTAGAAGTCTCTTCTCTATCACCTCCTTCTCTTCCTTTTTCCCTCCCTCCCTCCTTCCCTTACTCCCTCCTCTCCCCTTCTCTCTCACATCCAGCCCAGTGAGCAGTAGCTCCTTCTCTTTTCTCCCTGCTCCCACCTCTCTCTGCTGCAGAGGGAACCAAGGTCTGCACATACTAAACCAGTGCTCCAGGATGCCAGCCAGCCTTGTACCTACTCTTCTGCGAAAGCTCCTGTCGTGATTGGAAACTCACTTCCAACATTATTGATGGCTTGGGTCTCTGCATCCCTGTCCTCTCACCCCTGAGTCTCCCAAATGATGGTCAGTTGACAACATGCACTGGTAATTATTGAAGGTTGGCTTACAAATAGAGGCTCCACTCTAGACAGGCTTCAACAGTGTCTTCTTCCAATCCATGTCTACCCAGTCTGTCCATACTTAGACACAGAACCTTCTTAGGTTAAATCAAGTTAAAATGGGGTCATAATGGATTAGGATACGTCCTCTAACAGAAAGAAAATAAGGCTAGATCGGTGGCTTGGTAGTTAAGAGCACTTGCTCCTACGTAGAACCAGGGCCCAGTTCCCAGAGTCAGAACAACTGTGGCTCACAACTGTCCACGAGTCCAAGGGATCCAATGCCATTTTCTGACATGCAAGAGCCCCAGGCACGCAAATGGTATACAGACATACATTCAGGTAAAACACTCACTCATATAAGGTAAGATAAATCTTAAATCTTTCCTAACTGGGGAAAACACACACACACACACACACACACACAGACTCACAGAAAGAAGGCATAAAGAGAAAATCTTGTTAAGACAAAGCAGGAGCAGGAGAGATGCAATCGGAAGATAAGGGAACCACAGACTGTCATCAACCACTGGGAAGAGATGGGGAGAGACAGGGACAGACCCCCTCTGTGACAGTATGATCTACACATGGTACCTCAGAACCAGGAGAATGCATTCCTGCTGTTTTAAATCCCAGAGCTCCTCCTTCTTAGTTACAGTAGCCCTAGCAACCACATCCATCTCCCAAACTCTGGACTCAAGGTACCAAGAGTTCAGGAGACAGCCATAGCTCTTCCATGTACTCTGCAAGCCGGCTCAACAGGGGTAAGGGCTCTACATTCAAATCACAGGGGCTCCTGGTGCCCGGTGTGCAGTCATCTGAGGGAGAAATGCAGAATACCACATAAAAGGGCTGCTAGGAATGGCTGAGCAATCCTTTCTTTCTCCTCCACTTCTTCCTTCCTTCTTCAGATGGGGACTTAGGCTGTCTTCCAACTTGCTATGTGTCCAAAGATGACTTTGAACTTCCGATTCTCTGGCCGCCACTTCCTGAGAACTGGAGTTATAGGGGTGCGCCACCATGTTGTTTGTGATACTGGGGATCCAGCCCAGGTTTCTGTGTGTGCTAAGCAGGCACACAACCAACCGGGCTACACACATCCTCAGTGTTTCTGGGGCAACTTCGATAACCAGATGAAATTATGTGTGTGTACAAGGGAATCCTTAGGCAGTCTCCGGCGGGCACCCTGTAGGGACGTCCCATAGAGAGCAGCTTCCTGTAGCAAGCAGCATGCCTTTCAACATCACTAGACAGTGCTTCCTTCTGAGACTCTCCAGGAACAATGTTTGCTCTGAAAATGATGGGTATACTCAGCTACAGAGCTCCTATGTTCCAACCAGGAAGCAACACGCAGCTCTTCGCTTCTGTCCACTGAGTCTCTGGACTCCCATGCCTAAACCTGACAGTGTACACCCTTACTGTGCTGGTTCATGCACCATTGCCTTGGATGGTCACAACACCCCTGATAAGCAAGGTCCAATACCTGTGAGCCAGCATGCCTGCCTCCCATCCTTCTCGCTGCTTTTCCATATGCTTTGGGGGTAAGGCATGACCCTGTAGGGAGATCAGCACCCCACAAGCCAACACTCCTGGGTCTTCTATCTTCCTCCAAATCACCAGGCCAGTTCCTGTGGGACTCAAGCTTTGCGTGACTGTCACATGTCCTGTTTCTACCTGCCCCCATCTTTCAAACAACATCCCCTGTACTTCAATTGGCAGAGGGGGTGAACGTTTACAGAGTCATACTGAATTTTCCAACCTACTAGTTTTGTGAGCTAGGGAAAGTTACTCAGCTCTCTAAACTTAGTGCAGACACAGGACACACTAGAGTGGGGTCCCAAGGGGGCTTAGCACCAGAAGGGAAATCCATCTCTCAGCAGACAGTTGAGCACTCACTTAACAGTGGCTACAGCCTTCAACGTCTCGGCAAACAGTAAGCACCAGTTGAAGGTGTGCTGTCATTATTGGCTCTTATGGTCATTAGTATTTGGCCGTAAGTTTTATATGAATGTCCTCAGAGCACCAGGATGGCAGATTATGTATGGGGCTCATGAAGTGCTGCAGATGAAGAGGGTCCAGTGTGATTCACACTGAGTGCCGACAAAGCTAAAATGATCCAAAGAGATATCTGAAGTCTGCTCCCCGCCCCCACCACCACCACTCAGAGGCAGCAAAGGCTAAGTGGATACATTGCTTTCCCCCCTGAGTAGAATCACCTCCTTGAGAATTATTACCTCCTGGGTGGACCCCATCCACCGCAAGGTATCCCCCATCGATCCCACAAACTTTCTCAGAAACAACTTCACAGTTAGCCTTTAAAGTAACCGCAAGAACTGGACAAAAGTTTACAAGATTATAATCTCTGGATGGCAAGTTTGAGATGAGCTTGGGCTCCGTCATAAATACCCAGAACTGTGAGAACTAAACGCTTCAGCATTCAGGGCGATGAAACATTGTCTCTGTGGCTGGGTTGGGGAAATATATGTAGGGAGGAGGATGAGAAAGCTGAAGTGTTGAACGTTCACAACATTGAGTCTTCTTCCTTTGCAGCTCTGTCAGAACCCAAGTTAGCAGCAAAGGGGGTTGTAGCACGAACTCAGAAATCTGTACAACACCAGCCTTCTCGCTCAGCTCGGTGATAGCCTAGCTGTCATATGTTCAAGGGCTATCAGCCCAGCTGCAACTTCCTCTGCATATACAGACATTATCGACTTCTTGACTCACTGCAAACACCCATTAAAAGTAAGTCTGGAGCCACGCCTTTAATCCCAGCTCTCAGGAGGCAGAGGCAAGTGGGTCTCTGTGAGGTAGGGGCCAGTTTGGACTACATAAAAGCTCTAGCCCAGCCAGGAAAACACAGGGACAACAACAACAGCAAAGCTGTATCCTGGCTAAGGTGGAACTCCATGTACAGCAAGTAGCATGGTGTCACAAATATAACCTTCCTACTTATAGGGGCCTTGGGCACACTTCAGGTCTTGAGGCTGTTTTCCTACAGGTATGGTAGTTACTAGGACCTGAGCTACCTGTCCCTCTGGACTGTGGAAACAGGGCCCAGTGAGTCAACAGTGAACTGTAATGCCCAGTCCTTGGCTGCATAAGGCAACTGTGGTGAGCATGTCATGACAAGGACCACTGTGCAGCAGCCCCTCCTGCAAGGAGATGCAGTCCCTGCCCTCGGAAGTTGGAAGGACGGCAGGGACAGGTGAATCTCTGGGGCTTGCTGCCCATCAAGGTAGGAACTAGATGACCTTGAAAAACCTTGGCTCAAAAATATAAGGTAATCAAGGCAGAGTGGTACACACCTTTAATCCTGACATTTGGGAGACAGAAACAGGTCTTGAACTCTGTGAGTTCAAGAACACATTGCTCTATATAAAGAGTTCTAGGCCAACCAAGACCATATAAGGAAGGCTTGTTATATGTGCGTGCGCACACACACACACACACACACACACACACACACACACAGGAGGAGGAGGAGGCAGACAGACTGGGGGGGTGCAAAATAAATTTGTCCAAAAAATTTCTTCATAGGTTAAAAAAAAACAAGGGCAACAAATCCAACAAACAATAACAAAAAATTGTAATGGTTTGATCCGGAGTGAGAGGGGCTCTGATCTGATTGGATTTTTTTTTTTCTCTGGGAAAGATAAGGCTGTCTGTGAGGTTCACTCTAATGACTCCAGACTCTGGCACCATCTGCTCCAGTGACCTGCAAGGGACCCCGAGACTCAGGATAATTGAAAGTCTGCTTCCAAAGCATCCAATTACCAAGTGCCTGCCACTTGCAGCACACGCTAAGGCACCGGGGTTAAGAGGGGCAAGAGTTTTCCAGCAGAGGCTCCCAGCAGCCCCCACCCAGCCCCTCACAGGGTCTTGGGTCCAGTCTCTGCTACAACCGGGAGTTCATGGGCCTCTGAGAGGGTGCCCTTGGCAGTGCCTTTCTGTCTTACAGTCTTCTTGCTCTAGGGTCCTGGTCTTTTTACACACAGCCAATGAGACATCGTTCTAGCTAATTCAAGGGCACTAATTTTTTAAAAGGGATTTTATCTAGGCCAGCAAAGTAACTGGGAAGCAAGCATCCTCACCAGCAACAGTATACAACACTGGACCCTCTTGAGAATTTGACCGGCGACATGTAAGGGTTTTAATGATTATGTCTTGTCACACAACAGCTCCATTTTAGGAATTTATCCCTAGACGGACTGGTAGATAAGGCTTATCACCACAATGCTATAGACAATTAAGTGAGACAGTTAAGTGATTCATTTGAAATAACCCAATAGACATTCAGGAGAGGAATGTTATATAGTCCTGAAAGGCAAAACAGCATATTAAGGTGAATGGCAAAAACATCACATTAAGCCAAAAGACAGAGACAAGGGCATGTGAGACTCCATTTATATGCACATAAAACTCTAGGAAAGACTACTCTAAGCCGTAAGAGGAAGCAGTCATCTGAGGATTGTCTGGGGTTGGGGTCAGGATTGAATGACTGAGAGGAATAAGGGGGTTTCTTAGGTTCACATAACATGCTCTGTCTGTACTGTGCCAGTTACATGTTTATGTGCATCCGTGAGAACTCATAGTATGCTGTAAACTGTGTGCACAATTCCTACTGTATGCCTGTATGTCGGACACACTTGAATTTCATACAATAAGTACCGGAACATAATCCTACAGCAAGAAGGACAATCAAATCATGTTACAACCATAAAGTAAAGCATGGCACATAATGTTGGCAATATAATGTAAAGATATGGGCTAGACATCGAGGCACTTAATTTGAGGACTTGCAGGAAGATCACAGGTTTGAAACTTGCCTGGATTTTTTCCCCCTGAGTTGGGTATGGAGTTTTGCCTGTATATATGTGTATGCATCACATGAGTGCAGTACCCAGGAGGACCAGAAGAGGGTGCTGGATCCCCAGAACTGGAGTTAGAGAGAGCTGTCATCTTCCTCGTGGGTGTTGGGAATTGAACCCAAGTCCTCTGGAAGAGCAGAGCAGCCAGTGCTCTTAACCACTGAACCACCCTTCCATCTTCTCTTTCGTTTATTTTATTTTATTTTGCAGTTTTCTAAACAGACAAAACCTTTTACCCCACATCGTGGTGTGTGTGTGTGTTTTGTGGGTTTCATCCAATGTTATTTATGTTAATTTGGTCTCCAAAATTACACAGGAATCTGCATGTCTGCATGCACCACACTGAAGGACCCTGCCCCCAGTTGGTTTTGATTGGTAAATAAAGTTGCCGGTGGCCAGTGGCCAATGGCTGGGCAGAGAGACAGAGGTGAGACCTTTAGGATTCCTGGGCAAAGGACTGAGAGAGAAGGAAGGAGTTAGCTACCGTGCCAGGAAAGGAATAGTTACCACACCTGAGACATAAAGGACAGGGAGAGAGCGGACATGGAAGAGCCAGGGAACAGCATCCCCAGGGGACCCCCCAACTGAGTCTGGGGCAACAACAACGGAACAGATTTTAGGAAGTAATAACTCAGGAATATTGAAGGGGAGGTGTTAGCCACGTGGAGGTTTGGGAGTGGCTCAACCACTAAGCTGCCTAAGGCATATTAAAATATAAGGCTGCATTGTGTGTCTTTCCTTCGGGAATCCAGAACACTGGGGCACGTAGCAAGGAACATGTAGCTACTGCTGGGTCGATTAGAGAAGAGGTTAACTGGTAACTGTAGTGTGTGTGAGTGTGTGAGTGTGTGTGAGTGTGTGAGTATGTGTGAGTGTGTGTGTGTATGTGTGTATATGTGTATGTGTGTATGTATTTGTGTGTATGTGTCTATATGTGTGTATATGTGTGTATATGTGTATGTGTATATGTATTTGTGTGTGCATGTGTATATGCATGTGTATGTGTATATGTATTTGTGCATGTGTGTATGTATGTGTATGTGTGTATATGTGTGTATATGTATGTATGTGTGTGTATGTGTATGTATGGGTGTATGTGTATGTGTGTGTGTATGTGTGTATGTATTTGTGTGTGCATGTGTGTGTACATGTGTGTATGTGTATATGTATTTTGTGTGCATGTGTGTGTACAAGGGCTAAATAACTTAAGAAGGTAAAGACCGAGTCGGGGCAAAGGCTCAGGCCCAGCTCCACCTTACAATCTCTGCTTCACTTAACCAGCAGGTACTGGCTTCCCCAGCAGCCAGGGTGCAGCCCAGTCTTTGCATCCCATCCCAGTAATAGAGACTGGAATCACTAAAAGCACACATCTTCGTCTTCTCCCAGAGACAATGTGTATGTTTGTGTCACAAACACACATCAAAAGAACCCGGCCTCCACGGGACAGAAAGCACTGAGACCAAGTCTCCACTGGCCCCTGTGCTCACACCAAGGACTTCGGTATCCTAAGGACTGAGGTCTCCGGTGAACACACAGAGTCCTTTTTCATAGTGTGTACTCTCCTCTCATGAGACATTTACAAGGAGTTGAGCTTCGTGGCACAGGCCTATTAGATTTGTGTTGCACAAAACAAAAAGGAAAAAAGGGAGTGGGGGTGGGAATGTAGTTTAATGGTGCAGAATTGTGTGAGGTCTTCAGTTTGGTTCCCAGTCTCACATACAAACACACACACACAGACACACACACAAATTCACACACACACACACACTCACACAGACACACACATACACAGACACACAGAGAGACACACACAGACACACATACTCAAACACATAAACACACACAGACACACATAGAGACATACAAACTCACACAGACACACACATACTCAAACACATGAACACAGACACACATACAGAGACAGACACTCACACAAACACACACACACATATACAAGCACACAGACACACACACAGATACACACACACACACACACACACACACGAAGACACACAGATACACCGATACATAGACACAAACACACATACATAGACACACACATACACAGTTACACACAGACACACACATACACATACACACACATACACACACAAACACACATACATACACACACACACAAACATTCACAGACACACACATACACACACAAACACACATACATACACAGACACACAAACATTCACAGACACACACATACTCACAGACAAACACACATACACACACACATACTCACACACACAAACACACATACACACATACACAGACACACACACTCACACACACACACACACACACACACACACAGATGTGATTCACTGGGGTCCAGGCTGCACAGCTGGGCAGATGAATGTCACCTGAAATGCCAGTTAGGCCCCCAGCAGCTTTCTGTCCTTGAGCAGTTGTGTCCCATCCCATCAGTACTTACTGTCCTCCTGGACAGCCCAAGTCTGTGGGGCCCGGGAGCTGTGGGTCAGAGGAGCCTGACGGAAGAGTGGGGTCAAGGTGGAGACGTGTGTCAAGGCATGTCCAAGCCTGGAAATCTTATGCTTAGATGAGCAGGAGGAACAGGATTGCTCCCCACACCTTAATGCTCCAGCACATGTGACCCTATGCCCTATACCTTTGCCTCACCAGAGGTCACGTAGCCAGTACTACTGGACCTACTGGAACTACTCCTCACGTTGATGAGGCATCCCCAGCACCCTGACCCACTGATGACGTACACTCATTCCCCAAAGGTTTAACTAGCCTCTCCTCTCCCAGTGCACCGAGCCGGTTCCGGGGCTGTTCCCAGGCGTGTGGTCTCTGCTAGAGCACTCACTACAGACCAAGTTCTGCCAGCGCCCCTCCCCCGTGCTAAACTCCCCTCCCTCCAGGTGCAAGACAGGACCTGACTCCTCTGGGCAGAGTAGCAAAGTCAGCTTCACAGTTCAGGAAGCAGGAAAAGCCTTATCACCACGTATTACGGTCACTTCCAGGAAGGAGGCACCAAGGACAAGGGCTCAGAGTGACAGTAAAGACCACAGCCATGAGATAGCCCAAGACCAGCACTCTTAGACCTACACTGAGCAGACTCAGCTATCAAAAGTGACCAGGGCATTTCTTTTTTTCTTCCTTTCTTTTTCTTTTCTTCTCTCTCTCTTTTTTTAAATAAGTTGGATATTTTCTTTACTTACATTTCAAATGTTATCCCCTTTCCCGGTTTCCCCTCTGGAATCCCCCTATCCTATCCTCCCTCCCCCTGCCTCTATGAAAATGTTCCCCCACCCACCCACACATTCATACCCCCTCCCTGGCATTTCTCTACACTGGGGCATCAAGTCTTCACAGGACCACGGCCTCTCCTCCCACTGATGCCAGACAAGGCCATCCTCTGTTACATATGTGGTTGGAGCCATGGGTTGGCTCCTTGGCTGTTGTTTTAGTCTCTGGGAGCTCTGGTTGATTGATAATGTTCTTCCTATGAGGTTACAAACCCCTTCAGCTCCTTCAGTCCTTTCTCTAACTCCTCCATTGGGGACCTCGTTCTCAATCCAATGGTTGGCTGACAGGACATCTTTATATTTGAAGACATGGGTGTGCCTCAGACATATTGAAAATGGCCCTTGGTGTGTTTGGAAGCCGAAAGAGGAAAGGACATGGGAAACGCAAGTGGACAGTAACCAGCTGGACTGTTTTGTTTATTGACCAATTTATTTTGTTCTTTTAGGGATTTAATTTAGGGTCTCAGCAATGCCAGGCAAGCATTCTTGCACTGAGCTATATTCTCTACCTTTATATAATTATTTACCACGTATTTATTTTGTGTTTTGGAGACAAGGATTTATTCTGTCGCCCAGGATGGCCTGGAGCTCTGACTGTAGTCCTTAAACTCCAGGCAGCTGGGATTGCAGGAACCAGCCAGCCACCACATCCAGCTTTCCTCTGCCCCTTTTATCTTTTTATTTTATTATTTTTTAAAGATTTATTTATTTTTTGTATATGAGTAAGTACACTGTAGCTGTCTTTAGACCCACCAGAAGAGAGCATCCGGATCCCATTATAGATGGCTGTAAGCCACCGTGTGGCAGCTGGGATTTGAACTCAGGACCTCTGGAAGAGCAGTCAGTGCTCTTAACCACTGAGCCATCTCTCCAGCCCCCTCTGCCCTTTTTAAAGTTAAATTTTGAGACAGGATGCCAGTAAGTTGTCTTAGGCTGGCCTTCGGTTTGTTTGCTGTGTCCTTGGCAGGCTATGAACTCCCAACCTGCCTCAGCTTCTTGAGTGGTAGGTTTGAAGACCTGAACCATTAGGCCTGGCTCCTAGTCAGAATTTTGAACATGGACCTGGGTCACATTTTATTTATTTTATTTGTTTTTTTAGGAAACAGAGGCTTGGCCTAGTGTAGGAAAATTAAAGGAATTTAAGAGAGTTGACAAGTAACAACAGCTGCTCCGTCTACCCAAAGGCAGACAGTGGCAGGGACAAATCTTACACAGGTGAAGCACCAAGTACAGCCAGGATCAACCAAAGAGTTTGCACTTGACAAGATCCCTTCTGAATGACCAGAGTGAGGCCAGCACCCGCAGCTTTGAGCTACTGGGGGTGGTTTAGGAAAAGCATAGTCCTTGAAACCACAGCACCACAAAACATACTGCAGCGTCCTGAACTCAGAGCTTGAATCCCCTTCTGGCTTAGCTTGCTTTTACTCTTTGCTAAAACATTTTTTTCCCAAAAAGTAATTTTAAGACAGTTATTCAGTTATTACAGGTCCCCACTGTGAAATGGGCGAACCTCAGCACTGGAACCAAGATGAGGATCATCAGATAAAGACAGACAGATGCTAGCTAGCAAGGTGTAAAACATCCCTTAAGTACAGTAGCTCCAGGTGACGTCATCAAAGAACGGAGCCTCTGTTGTCACTGCTTTGGCGGACAACCGTAATAAATGCAGTTGCAAACTACTAAAACTGTCCTTTACTAGTCCATTGGTTCAAAAGACATGGCTTGGCAGAGCTGGGAACATGGCTTCCTGGGGAGAGTGCTCACCTGGCAACTATAGGCCCTGCCTGGGTCTGATCCCCGGCAACACAGACGGAACCAAAGTCAGTGGAAACAAGCCTCTCACAGCAAGGTCTTTTCAGTGCACTGTCGTTTCAGTGAGAAGGAGAAATGCTCCTGGGCATGGTGCTCAAGAAGATCTTAATCTGGGGCAGGATAAGCAGACTCTGAGGCACTCTGTGACTCCATCCCAGGAGATGGGGAATATCTAGTGGAAAGGGTTCCAGGCTTTATTCTCCTTAGAGCCCAGAAAACTAGATCTACTACTGTGCCATGCCAAGGTGGGAGACAGCCTCGTGCCTCTGGGAGTGAAGAATCTACCCCGAAAACCTCCAAAGTCAGGTCTTCATGCCAAGCCAGCATTAAACCACAGACACGAAGGAGGGTCCTCACACACTGTCTTTGCTTGGTTTTATAACCCCCTCCTCCTAGCTGGAGATCAAGGGCTATAAACCTAAGTCCAAAGGGGATGCGAGCAAGCTTTATCTCTGTTTGCTGCTCAACCGGGGATAAAATCAGGAAGGCAAATAGATCCCCGTGACTGCAGTCTGGGAGAAATTATTACTATTATCTGAGCTCAATATGTGGTCATTTTTCCAAGCTACTTACAGTGTACTTTGGTCGAGGGCAGGACACCTGCCCCTGTGACTAATTATTTTCTCATGACCCCTCCCGGCACTATCTGAGAGGAGAGTACCCAGGTGTCTAGGGAGCCAAGAAAGTGCTCCCCCTTGCTCCTGGGTCTGATCTGCCTCAGTTGAACCAGGAGCCCACACTGCCCTCAACCCCAGTTCAATGCCAAAGACCAGGTACAGGGTCCCAGAAACACACTTCTACACAGCTATACAGCACAGCCCAGTGAGGTCCACTGGTTCCTTTCTCTAGCCCCTCAGCATGCTGCGCTTGTATCAAGAAAGGGAACAGTCTGTGAGCTCTCTCTACACCATACACTGGCCTGGGAATGTTGTGGCACAGTGCCCACAAGCTGCTCATAGTCCAGTTGGAGGGAGTAGCTACTGCACCGGTTAAAAAAAACGATCACAAGAAAGTAAGTGCAAGATTAGTAGGACTGTGACACGTAGTGGGGAGGGCAAAGCTTCTGGGATGAGGAAGGTGAGCCTCAGGGCAGGTGCTGTCTGAGCCTGAGTCTATGTGCATCCCAAACTTATGCCAACCTATCAGGTAGAAGACCGAGGACTGTATTAACTTTAAACTTAGGAGGATGCATTTTTTTCTGAGGGTTCAAAAAAATAGCTCTGAGTTTTAATCGGCTACTCAAGAGGGTATAGGCCGTAAAAAATATCACTACTGCCATCTTCCAGGCCATGATATGATCCTCTCCCATGTTCAGTGCATGGGTGAACCCAATGCTCCTGTAGGAGCTGCACTAATCAACCAGCAGTGGACAGGTTGGAAGGGGCGGGACTGAGGGGCAGAGGGTTTTAGGATTAAGGGGTCTTCCTGAGACCTTCAGGACTGAGAAGGACCAAGGGAGGAACTTAAGGCTTCGTGTGGATAGAGGTGGCCTGGAAAGGGAGAAATGGGAGACGTTTTCTCCAGAGACATTCAGTAGAAAGATGCCCATCCCCCAATTAGTTCCTGCTGCCTATTCAGGCTGGGCGGAAGTTCCTTTGGGTAAGCCATCTTATCCCTGGGCTTTAAGCAAACTGCTTTGGCCCTTTCACTTTGAGCCTTACCCACTGGCCTCATACAATATCAACACCCCCCACCCCCACCCCCACCTCAGGAAGGAAAGAAAGATAAGTTCCAAAGTAGTCCAGGCTGGCCTCCAACTTGCGGCATAGCCAAGGCTGGCCTTGAACTCCTGATCTTCCTGCCTCCACTTCCTAAGTGTTGGAATTGTGGTTGTGTGCCACCACACATAGCTAAGATCTCTTTTTAAAGAAAAACAAACAAACAACCCAAATGGAACACGTATGGCTCGCACACATGTTTGCATGTCTAGCGTCCCGTAGGTAAGTGTGCACATGCCTGAAAGTTAACATGGGTTGTTTTCTCCATTCATGCCTTATTTATTGAATAAATTTCTTTTGCTGAACCTGTAACTCCTATTATCCTTACAACAGCTTCTCTCTGCCTCCCAAGTGCTTGAATTATAAGGGGCTACCCTGCCTTTCTGGTTTCTGTGGGCATGCTGGGATTTGAACTCTGGTCTTCACAGTTGCAGGACAAGAATTTTACCTACTGAGCCACCTCCCCAGACTCCTCAGACACCATTCTTATAGGTATCAGTGTCACACTAAGGGACCCCATGAGAAACAAAAACCCAAGCCTTAGCTGAGCGCACATTATATGAAGGGGTCCATCGGTCTCCCCCACAACAATCCTAAGGGGCAAGGCAGGGCTCCAGCCCCATCTCTTCTACATACTCTTCGATTATCTCCCTTGATCCTTATATTCCTAGAAACGATTTCTCCCCAGTTTACAGGAGAAAATATTGATTGACTCATTCTCATCATTTGAACATACAGGGAAACCTCCATTCTAGGCCCAGAGGCCTCAGAACGGCCTGAGACAGACTTAGCCAGACTCTTGGGAAGCATATGTTTTTAGAATCAGAGGAAAGATAGCAAACTACCAGTAGACCAATGTCAGACCCTTGTCAATGCTATGAAGAGACGAAAACAGGATGCTCTCTAATACTCCCATGAGTGAAGAATGAATTACTGGGAGGTTACTACGAGACAGACTGAGAAACACAGGCTGCAAAAGAACAGCCACTGCTAAGGGCCTGAGGCACAGAGACGCTTGACACATTCAAGAGACAGAAAGGAAGTCTGTGTGGCTCCAAGGGAGGGAGAAGGGACAAGATAAGAATGGGGGCCAGGAGGCCACGTCAGGAACTCTAGGATAATAGTGTGGACTGGCGATTTATCATGTGTGTGGGTGTTTCACCTACAAGTACAGCTGAGTACTGGGTGCACACAACGCCTACAGAGAGCAGAAAAGTGGGGGTTGGATACCCTAGGACAGAAGTTACAGATTGCTGTGAGCAGCCATGTGGGTGCTGGGAATTGAACCTGGGTATTCTGCGGGTGCCACCAGTGTTCGTAATCACTGAACCATCTCTCCAGTCCCCTGGGAATTTTATTTCAAGTACTATGGGTCTTGAAGCAAGAAGCTGACACAATGGAATTTTGGTGGGGAAGAGGTGAAACAGTCAGCTCGGGAAATACCTCCGTTGCTAGTTTGCATTCGGCACCTCGATGCGTTTCCATGGTATTACATCCTCCATAGAGTCAGGATGGTGCCACACCAGACTCTCTCGGCCAGCAAAGTGCAGCTCCTACCATTCCTGAGATGGCAGCTGTACCCTCTGCAGCCACCAGGAGAGGATGGCTGCTGGCCGTAACACAAAAACAATCGCACAGTCTGTATGCAAACGTGCTTTGTGTTCGTCTGCAACAACAAAGGGTGAGTGTCCAGCGTGTGCCAGGCACTTGTAAAGTTGTTCCGCACTAGTGGGAACACATTATTAGGGTTGATGTTTAATTAAAAAAAAAAATTATCCTGTCTGGGAAAAACAAAAGGCCAGCCCTTGTTCCTCAAAGACAGGAGACCAGCGGGGTACCAGTCCCTTTACCATCTATTTTCACTCAAAACTCTATCAAGCCAAACATTCTTAAATACCTTTGAAGACGGATGAAAAAAAAATACAGTAAGAATACAGTCTACCGTATCAGGAGGAAGTGGGACAATGTAACTAAAAGAATGTGAGATTTGACCCTAAGGTCAGCTTCAAGCCTGGAGTATCTCAGGGAAGTAACTCTCTGGAGCTACATTGTTTCCACAAAACCTTCCCACCATACCCTAAGATACATTTGCAGCAATGGCAACCACTTGAGCTACGATAAATCAGGAAGACATGCTCTCCAGTGGCCCTCCCTACCTGCATGCAGCCAATATTTCTAGAAAGGGCTAAGAATATCCCATTTCATGTACATCCCTACCTCCCCTGGTCTGCCTTTCTGGCCTTGCACTTCTGACCCTCCTGCCTCTGAGAGCTTCTTTAAATGTATTCCCTCCCATGCCCTGCTTTTGCAAAGAACCACGAGGACCCGATTTTGTCTCCAGGTCCCCAGACTGGAACATTTTGGAGAGAACAAAGCAACACGAGAAGGCTATGCCAGGGAGAGACAGGTCAACAGGTAGAGGAAAAGAGAAAAATAAACCTGACACACACAACATGCCTGAGAATCTAGGGACTTGATAACAGGCCTGCCACAGTCAGAGTATGAATGAGCCAAAACTGGGAGCCCCGTTCTGCAGGGACCCACGGGCCCCAATAAGACAACTTCCGTCCTACATTGGCCTGACAAACCAATTGAGAATACCTCTCCCCTAAATTCACATCCACCTGGAATCTGAGAACTTACTTCAGATGTACCAGTTAGAGTATGATTACATCTTATTGTGTTCAGGTGGGCTCCTATGAGAAAACTGACACAGACCCTCAGAAGATGACTCAGAGGCAGATATTGTGAGGAAGTTAAGAGCTCTTGAATTTGAGGACTGCTTGGGCTGCAGTAAGTATACAGCTCACCTGGGCTCTGTACCAAGACCCTGTCTCAAAAGCAAAAGGAAAGACCCCCCCACCCTCCGCTTCCAAACCCTTCCAACATCCGAGAATACATTTTTGCTGCAGGATGCCCTCAGCCTCAAGTACTTTGTTACAGTAGCTCTGCTTCCCTGCATCACGCCTAACAACCCTTCCCAGCCCAGGTACGGGAAGCAAGAAACAGAGAAGCCTCCAGTCCTCTGGGTTTTCCCAGCTTCCCAGTGGCCAACAGCAGCCTCGGGAGGACTGAGAGGGGATCAAGTTTCAGCCAACCTACCTTCTACCACCGGAGGCCAACTGGCAGGGGAGTATGTGTTTTCCCCCTTAGCTTAGCAACCTCTTTCAGTTAAGGTTAGAGTTTTTTTCCCCCTCTTGTTTTGAGACAAAGTGTCCTTCTGTGTAGACCTGTCCTTCCTGCAGCTCACTATGATGCTTCAGCTGGCCTTGAACTTGTGGAGAGCCTTCTGCCGTCTCCACAGTGTTGGGATTACCGCCAGCCCTGACTTAAATTCCAGTCATTCGGTTCCTGCCTTAACAATGAATTATCACCATCTACCTAATGTTTCTTGACCCCGAACTGTATGTAACTTTACTATGTTTACATAAATGTATTTAGGCATCTGCTCTACCACTGAGCTGCACACCAGTCTAATCAGGTTATTTTTAAAAGCAACTGCTACATCGTTATTACATAAAAAGGAAAAATCAGCATCGTGTATAGTATGCAGAGCCTGCTGTATTATGCGTCTTTGAATTACACACCGAAATGGACACTCAGTACTTTTTTTTTTTTTAAGTCCATTCTTGTACCATGTAAAGTAATCTCGGGAGGAAACCCAATGGGATGCGAACTATTCTTCATTTAGTTGCCTGGAGCTCTGCACTCCTGAAAAAACAAACTTCAAGTTCTTGAAGCTCCAGGTCCTTTCCCTGGAGGAAGACCACACTCCCCATGAAGGTAAAGGAGCAGGCGCACAAACAGAAAGCCACCAAGAGCTCAGAGTTCCCACGCGGGGCGTCCTGAGACACGAGAGCGAAAGTGAGTTTAAATACCCAGTCCTTGCGAGTGACAAGGGTGGGGAGGAACTGACCTTCTCGCGCAGGGTGCAGTGGACGTCTGAGGCGACGCGCCCTTCCCACCACGGTTCATCCATCACCGCCGCAGATATAAGGCTACCGGGATCTCGGGGCGCACCCTGTGAGGGCACCAGGAGCCTCAGCGATCGGAGACACTTCCTCCAACCCTCCCTCAGTGACCCTGATCCTCCACGGTCCCTGTCCCAGTCCCGGACGGGCGCCCCCTCCTGCCCTGCACCGTGGAGTTGGCTGTCGCCCGCTGTCCTGAAGAGCCAGTAGTGTCCCCTCTCCCCTCCCTCCGCCCGCCCAACCTGGGGCGATCTGGAACTGTGTGCAACAACTTGCAGACTATCCAATGTCCCCTTCTTGCAAAAGTTGCAAAGTTGCCGGCTGCAGTAGCTCTCCCGGGGCTGACTGGGTCACTGGCTCTGAGTCCCCAACTCCTCCCCCGCCTCCCAGCCTTTGTCCTGCTAGCACATCCTGCCCTCGAGCCGGGGCGAGACTCACGCATCGCTGTCCCCGCGTGGGGGGCCGCGGGTGGCGGGTCCCTTCCCGCACCGGGCACGTAGTGCCCTCCGGTGACCTCCCGGCCCCTAGCTTCGCGTGCTCGCGACCGCTGCCTCCGCAGCTCGTCCCGCCCGGCCACCGGCGCGCCCCTGCGTGCGCTCGGTCCCGCCGCGGCTCGCAGTTCGGGCCGCCGGGGGCCTCCCTCCCTCGCTCGGGGAATTGGGGGCCGGACCTCGCGCATGCGCCGCCAGTGCCCCGCGCCCCGCGGGGCGGGGGGCTGGGAATGGCAGTCTTTCTTTCCCCGGCCCTGGGCTGCGCTTCCTGCTCACCCTCCTCCCTCGCCCAGGAGGAAGGCTAGGCTTCACCTTCCCTGGGACTCTGAGGTTGGGGGTGGGGGTTCCCAGTCACCCCGCCCCTTGATCCTGGGGACCGGGGGACGCGGCGCCACCTGCGTGCGCTGCGCGTGGATCCAGCGGCCAGGACGCCCCCAGAAAGTTCTGACTTCCGCATGGGTTGCTCCTGCCAGCCTGCAGACGTTTCCACCTGTCTTTCTTTCTTTTTCAGCCTGTCCTGCGATGGGAGGTAGATTCTCAAACAATTCCTACAGGAGCCCCAGAAAAGCCATCCTTGGATACGCACGAGCTCCTCTTTGTAAAGGGGGCTCAGTATTTTATTGTGTTCTTAAGCGTGCATCGGTCCCGAGCATTGCAGGAAAACATTATGGCAGGTCGCGGGATAGAAAGACCTTTAAATTCACGTATTTTCAGAAAGGTATTTTCTGGAGTCCGCAGTAGAATGGCATAAACATCCCGCTGTGCTGACTTTTGTGAGCCCTTTGGTGATTGCACTAACTTGGAATCAAATCTACCAACCTCAACCACTTAGAGGGAGGCTTCAGGCTTGAGGGGGGATACAAACTTCAATAATCTGTTGGGGATACATTATGATTAAATGAGAAAGGGTATAAAAGAGGATTGCTACTAAAGTCACCAGTCAATAAATAATCACCATGAAAAAGGCTTTCTGCCTAGTTTTCTACAAGATATTATACACAAATTATATATATAATTTGTTGTTTGAGACATGGTTTTTCTGTGTAGTGCTGGCTGTCCTAGAACTTGCTCTATAAACCAGGCTGGCCTCGAACTTGGAGCTCTGCGGGAGATCTTGGAGGACTAGAGTCCTGAGCAATGGGAGTAAAGGTGTGTGCCGCCACCACCACGAAGCCACAAGTCAAATTCTACCTGTTAAAAAGTGTGATTTAGCTTTGAAAGCCCGTCATAGCGATGCATGGCCGAGATATCAGCACTCAGAAGGCTGTAGCTTGAGCAGCAGGAGTTCAAGGGCAGCCTGCGTCACACAGAAGTTTGAGCCCTGTCTAGGTTATGTGAGACTTCTTTTCTTAAAGCTGTGATGAACTTGCACTGAAAAGTAGTTTTAGCATTTATGAGCCCTCATTTAAAAAAAACAAAAAAACAAAAAAAACAAGAAAACAACAATCTGGGATTAACATATTTTGATATATATGGATGTATATCTTTGGATCAATCAATATGACCTAAAACCCTCCTGCAGAAGCAGATGAAAAGCATTGGATAGGCAGGCCATCAAGGAAAAAAAAAATGCATGCCCATATTCCCTAACAAACACAAGGCTGTTTTTGTGTTTGTTAATTTTGTAGGTTAGCATACAAAGTAATGAACTCCACGGTGGTATTTCACACCTGTGCTTGGTCACTCACTGGTCTCAGTCATCAACCCTCCCCCACTGTCAAGGGTTTATTCTTAGCACAGAACTCCTAAGGTGGGTAAATGCCATTTTTTTTTCTGAAAAACAACATAAATCAACAAGTTTAAAAGTATCCTTTGATCAAACCATTTCACCTCTGTGAGTTTAAGAGGTTGGTGCACATGGTAAGTTCTAGGCCAGCCAAGGGTTACACAATGACACCTCATCTCAACAAACAAAACCAAGACACCACACACACACATACACACACACACACACACACACACACACGGGCAGTGGCAAGCTGAACTGGCTAAAGATGATCTTTCTATAAAGATCTTTTTGAAAGGAATGAATACGTCATGAGTTGGGGGTAGGGTAACATTCACAATGTGCTGAGTAAGCAGGAGGCTAGAATATGTTTTTACTACTTCCTGACATGTTTACTCACAAAAGAAACAGAAAAATATCCATAAAGTACTGACTATAATCAGAGTGATATTTATGGGGGGCGGGGAGGGAGCAGCGGAAGGTGTTAAGGAGGGGGCCTGGGGACTGGCACATCCCAGGCAAGCATTCTTTACCTCCCACTTTCCTCTTCAGTCCTGGAAAATCTTTAATTTACCCCCTGCCAGTATATCTGTGTTTTCTAACTCTCCTACAAGAAACATATATTGCTTTCATAACTAGAGAAAAAAAAGAGCAAATGTTATTTTTAATACCTGTATGCTACATTTGCTGGGGGTGGGGGATGGGGTGGGGGCTAGCTCTAGCAACGCAGGGCTTACAGTATTGTTTATGTTTGCTAAATTAAGAAAAAAAACACTATTTCTTTCGCAATACTCTTCCTATTCTGGCAATATGGGAAAAAGAAAAGCCTGGATCCTTCACTAGTTTATTGTCTCCCTTTTCTAAACACTAGGTATGAGTTTATCGAGGAAGCTGATAACGGAAGGAGAAACGCACACTTGGGGCTTTTCTCTGGGAGCTGTTCTTAGAGGAGTCTAAACACACTCACCCGGCCGTCTTTTGTGTCTCCTTAGGGCTCCCTCATTTTCCCACTATCTCTGAAAAATAAAAACACATTTCGCCAATAAACTGATGCTTTTAGAGGTCGGTGGCTTCCCACAGGTGCCCTTTAGCAGAGGCGATTTCCTGTGCTGGCTGCTGGAAACAATGTAGCTGGGGTTGCTTCTCCCAGTGAGGCCAAACGTTTGTGATCATTCAGAAAAGTCTTATTAAGTGCTTATTATGAACTTATAGTGACTGCTCGTCCCTGCCCTCCATCTCAAATGTTAACAGTTAAGAAACCAGAGGTTTGAAGCAAAAACATTGTAGCTAGCTTCAGATTTCCCACGGATAAAGTGAGAAGAGAACTCTGCCCATTCCAATCTCACTTAGAGACAGCCTAGTCTAGTATTTCCACCACGTTACTACTGGCTGTTAACCCCACAATAAACTTTCTCTCCCCTTCCTCCCATCTCCCCCCTTTCATGTGATATAAGCTCTTTCTGGTCCTCTTCTGTTACTAAGAGTAGCCATTAGCTTGTTTCCTTCAAAGGTGACTCATGGGAATAGGATGCTGGAGAGATGACTTGGTGGTTCAGAGTACTTGCTGCTCTTGCAGACTGGCTATAACCCCAGCTCTTCTGTCTTCCTTGGGCACTTGCACACAGTAGCATATACACACACATAGGCACATACATAAAAATAAAGAAATCTTCTGAAGCAGCTGATGAAGATTAGATAGACATTGTTCCTTTGATGGCACACACTATGAACATCCTTTACTCTTGTTCTTTAATGGCCATGTCCACAGAGCTGCATGGTACCCTGGTGTCTCACAGTTGAATGTATCACGATGAACATTTTCTTTTGCTGAACACCAAGACGGTCTGCAGCTTTTTGTAGCCATCACTGAACTGTGGAGAAGGTCCTGGGCCTGAAGCTAACACAATTCCTTCAGAAGAGCCTCTTATGGGAAGGTGAAGCCAACACTTTGAGTAGCATTTCCTCTGGCCTTTGTATGATTTAGAACCCGGAACCTGAGAGCTGGCTGCATTAATAGGGACAGAAGGAAGGAAGAAGGCTACCTTATCACACTCTGGTCTTTGACCAAAATTAAGTAACCCTTTCAAACTGTTTCTAGCCATGTGTCCAGAAGAACCAAAAAGAGGATTTTCCAAGTCCTCCAAGATCCTGGTCTAGATAATAATTCTTCAAATTAAGCTTAACAATCAAACAAGAAGAATTTTTAAAAATGTAGCATTTTGCTTCAAAACACAGAGTCAAGAACATTTGCAAAGCTGGTCCTCATTACCCTTTTAAGTTAAAAAAATAAAAGTAAAACCAACAAGATTCAAAATGAAAGTGAATTTCCTTCAGGACCAGCTACATACATGTGTCTGATCTATGTAGTTATATGGCACATACACACACACACACACACACACATACTCATGCATGCACTCGCACACACATATACACTATATATATAGTGTGTCTTTCTTTTTCAGCCTGTCCTGCTGGAAAAAAATATATAGTGTGTGTATGTGCATATGTATATATATTTATACATACACACACACACATGTAAGCTTTTATTTGGCAATTCTGGGGGTCAAATCCAGGACACACACTCAGCTACTGAACTACATTCCTAGTCTGTTGACACTCTAAGAGTTTATCTTTGATCGTGTGTTCTGTGATGACATTTTCTAGAATAGCTGACCTTGTGGGCGAGGCCACAGATATGTGCAATAAGATGTGTTCTTCTGTCCTTGTAACCACTGGGATATTACATCTCGTGTGCTTTGAGAGCCTAGAATTCCTGCCAATCTGTGATGCATGAGATTCTAGGGGAGTTAAAGGCAGGTGCGCTAAAATCTACAGGTTAGGCATTGGCTGGGGACAGAAAGAAGGTGTTATGACTTTGGAACCTCTGTGACCAAGCACCTCACAGGAAGTGATCTCTCGGTCCTGGACGGCAGAGGTCTGAAGTCCATTGTCAGCAGGTGGCCTTGGTGGGTAGTCACATGGCACCAAACTGTGCTGTGTGGTAAAGGTCTTCCTCCTGTCCTTCCCTGGACATGTTATACACCGATTATATTGCACTATGGGGCCCCTCCACTCTTGTATAGACTCGTTTTCTTTTTCTGTTTGCATGTGTGTATGTGTGCATATTTGAGCATGTGGGGACTTGTGTGAAGGGTTCATGTGGACCTGGGTACATAGCCTGAGGCTTATGGGAGTCATCCCCGATCACGCTTCCTTATTCATTGAGGCAGGGTCTCTCCATCACACTCAGAGATTCCCCAATATTGCTGTTCTTGCCTGTACGCTTTCTCTGAGCAATTCCTAGTCTATGGCCTTTAAACAGTGCTGTCACCTTCCCAGCCTCCAGGACAGCCTCATTTTAACCAATGAAGTCCACAATGACTGTGTTCCCAAGATAAAAGTCACTTTATCACATCGTTTGGGGACATAGTTTGTCCCCAGAGGGAATAGCATTTTAAGAAAGCCTGTCATATGCTTTCTTATGGAGAAATGAAGCAACGGGGCGACCCGTTTTCCCTTTTCTTTCTTTCTGCTTAATTCATCAGTAAGCCAACGGCAGGGAGTGCTGATCGGAATTTCATGTAACATTTATTTTCTGTAGTATTTCCACCACTGTGTGAGAATTAAACACCCGTGCATGGACGACCACAACTCAGGAGGTTGTGCAGTTCAGTGGTTCTGAGTGTAGGTTAAAGCTATGCTTGCAAAAACATTATTTTGCCTTGACTTATTTTATGAGGCTGCAGGCACGCGTCTTTTCTCTCCTTCCATCACATGGGTCCTAGAGGTCGATCTCAAGTCATAAGGATTGGCAGGATGTGTCTTTATCCACTGAGAGCTCTAGGCCTATATTTGCAATTAAAATGGGAACTTTACGATATAAAGATCAACGATAAGTACACAGTGATAGGTTGAACTTTTCTGTATAAGCATGTGTGTGTGTGTGTGTGTGTGTGTGTGTGTATGGAATAGAGTTTATTCAAGTCATGGGGGAGTTAAGAGGGTAGTAGAGGCAGAGAGAGAGAGAGAGAGAGAGAGAGAGAGAGAGAGAGAGAGAGAGAGAGAGAGAGAGAGAGAGAGAGAGAGAAGAGAGAAGAGAGAAGAGAGGAATAGGGGAGTAGAGGCCGGCCATGAGCACGCGGAGGAAGAGGAGGGAAGGGAAGAGGAAGAGGAGGGGTAAGGGCGGGAGAGCAAGAGAACAAGAGCAAGAGAAGGAGGAGGGGGCAAGCAGCCCCTAAGCATATATTTTTAAGCCATCAAGATCGGGCTGGAGAGATAGATGGCTCTTTGGTTAAGAGCAGCGACTATTCTTCCAGAAGACCTGGGATTGATTCCCAGTACCCGGCTGATGACTCACATCTGCCTTTGACTCCAGTCCCAGGATCCAGCGCCCTCTTCTGGCCTCTAAGGGTATCGGGAATGCATATGGTTTACAGACACACAGGCAGGCAAAATACTCATACACATATGGTAAGTAACATTTTTTTAAAAAGGATTGTTGAAAGCATCCTGTCGAGTTGAGGGAGCTAGCGTGAAGGTGAAAAGAAAGCCCAGATTTCTGTAACTTCAGCGGCACCATTTCCTAGTTTGAAGTGAAGGGAGACTTAAGGGTGGCTACCGTAGTCTTGTGTTATTTTGTCTGATTAAAATGACAAGCCACTCCACTGACGGTACATTCTCTCCCGCTTATGAGCAAATAACATTGAAAATGACTGTAGCAATTAAATAATGTAGTTTTGTTATTAAAAAGAATTCGAATTCTCAGGGCGCTGCTTTCTATCACCTGAAGCAAATTCTGTGAAAATTTCTGTGGTACCTGAGTGATATCTCTATACCCTGATTTTAAAATGTAGTTTTTCTTTCTAACTCCGCGTAGGCCACACACAGCCCCAGCCTGGGAGCTCTAAACAAGGTGCCAGCCCCATTAGGCTTCTGTGGGGTGTAGGGGAGCAAGAACTTCTCACTGCACCGGGAGGAAATAAAAGGAGCCATTAACTTCAAAGACCCCGAGGGAGCCTTCCAGGCCTCCCTCCCCTGACAGACAGACAATGGTCAGGAAGAAGGCTGAGACTGAACAGTAAAAAATGACCAGACCAGACTCCTTTAAGTGGAGGAAACCAATGGCCATCCACAGGGCCCCATTTCCCTGGGGCCACCCGGAAGCCAAAGCGTTCAGGTGTGCAGACAGAAGAGAAAGGAGCCGGAAGATGTGAGGAGTGGAAGGAAGGACCAGTAAATCTGTTTCTTAAAAATGTCCTTGGGTGTTGTGGCTTTAATTCCAACACTCAGGAGGCAGGTGGGGAGTCCCAAGCTAGCCTAGGTACACAAGGCTACCGCCAAAGGGTGGAAGAAGGGAACAGGCTGAGTGGAATTGAAAACCTGGGCTAGCAGGATTGTCAGGTGGACTCGAATGAGGGACAGGAGGGAGCTGGGGAGGCTCCGGGTTTTACTGCTGAGTTCCTGAGAAGGGAAGTTAACCTTACCTGCCACAACATTTAGATGGATGGCTTTGCTTTCTGCGTTTCCCACCAAGCATGCACCACCACGCCCCGTGTTCCACCAGCTCAGAGGGGGAGAGCTAAGGCTCTGGGTAAGACGGCCTCAGGTTCCCTTTTGACTTCCACTCTATCCCACTGATGATTGCTGAGAAGTCTGCTAACAAATGGTAATTGTAACAGTTCCCACTTTATCGGGCCATATTAGGTATGAATGATTGTGATGTATATCACGTAAATGATAACCACGTAAGTATGAGTCAAACTGGTATGGAATCGTTGATTGTCATCAGATGTATACATAGTTTAATGTCTTGCTACTTTTAAGTCCCAAATTACCTCCTGTGGGTTTTTGTAAGTCACTTAAATCTCTCAGAATGTTTTTTTGGTTAAACAAATTTTTAAAAATTTTTTTGGTTAAACATTTTATTTTTTTATTTAGTGTGTGTGTGTGTGTGTAAGCATGTGTACTCATGAGCATTTCTCGCATGAGCATTCCTGTGTGGAGGTCAAGGAACAATTTTGGGGAGTTGGTTCTTGCTTCCATTTTGTGTGGGTCCCAGGGATTGAACTCGGGCAATGAGATACCATTATCTCTGATGAACTAGCTATCTTTCTGGCTTCCCAAAAACATTTTAATAGCTGTAAAATATTTTAACATGAAAATTATTTATTTATCAATCTATCACCTACCTTTCCATCTATCACCTATCTAATCTATCTATCATCTATCTATCTATCTATCTATATATCTATCTATCTATCATCTATCTACCTCTCCATCTATCCAACCATCCATCTATCCATTTATCTGTCTGTCTATCATGATAGTGGAGACTGAGCTTATAACCTCATTCAGGCTAAACATGTATGATAGCTCTAAGTTACAACCCCAGCCTCGTGACGTATTTAATCAGTTTTAAGATTATTAAGTATTTTAGTATTTATCAGATCTATCAGTAACTCTAATGTAGATCCTGGCTTTTCTCTCTGTATGATAAGCACCAAGAGCCCTGAAACATAGTTTCTCCGGGTCGGAGAGACGGCTCAGCAGTTAGTAGCACTGCCTGCTAGTCCAGAGGACCCAGGCTTGGTGTCCAGCACCTGCTCATCATAACCGTCTGTAACTCCAGTTCCAGAGGATCTGAAATACAAGGGCACTGAATGTATGAGGTGCACAGGCAAACATGCAGGCAAAAATATACACATACAATTAAAAAAATAAAGACATGTTTCATGTCTCATTAAGTGTCTTCCATAGCTAGCTAACTGCCTCCCCACTCCAACCTGTCTGTGTATGCCTGTCCATCTGTTTCTCTCCCCGTCCCTCTTTTTTCTTTGATAGTCTCATTCCATAGCCCGGGCTGGCCGGGAACATTTCTAGACTCGGAATTGCTGTGATCAAAGGTGTGATGGTTGATTTTGTGTGTCGACCTCATCATGCAGTGGGGTGCCCACAGAGTGAGCAATTCTCTGTGTGACTGGGAGAGTCTTTCTGGGAGAAAATAACTTTGGGCTCTGTAGACGGAAGAGGGAGGCTGGATAGGAAAGAATCCTTTCTGCTTGGATGCCTTTTCGTCAAAGCATCATGCTCTCCTAGTCTCTGACTCTGAGTATACATTGCTCCCCCTGAGTTTCCAGCATTCAGGGAAGAACTCCGCCATGGGCTGCCCTGTTTATCCATCCTTAGGATTTGTGCAACGATACCCAGCTTTCTAACTTGTTCACTGCATCTCCTGGAAGCCATTAGTATTCATAATCAGGTGAGCCAACTCTGCATAATTATTCATTTATTCATTCATTCATATAACATTAGCAACATTTTTGTGACCTCTGAGACAGATAATAAATTGACCACCAAGAGCACTCTACCAACATACATTGATGACCATGTTAGAGTACGGCACTCACCAAGTCTAAGTTCCCAATGCATGCATGTATACACACAAACACACACACACACACACACACACACACATATGGCTCGCCTCTGCCCTCACTTGCTGTGTGGACTAGCATCTGACATATACACATATGTCATATGTATGTATATTACTATATGAAGTATTTATAAGTATATGAGAAATATATAGGTGACTATATGAAATGCAAAATATGTATGAATATGTGAAAATGTATAGGTATAAAAACATAAAATGTGTGTATTTCCACTTGCTCTCAAGTTGTGAGATTAAACACACGGTTTTTGTTCATACATCTTTGCTCTCCAGAAAAACTAGACTTTTAAAAATATGAGTATCTGGTGCTGGGAAGGTGGCTCAGCTGTTGAAAATGCATCCTGCTCTTGCGGAGGAATGGAGCTTTGTTATCGGCAATTATTTTGAACAGCTCATAACTGCCATAACTCCAAGTCCAGGGATCCAGCGTCCTCTTCTGGTCTCTGTGGGAACCCTCCCCCACATCCACACATAGAAACACATACATATACATACACGGTGAGCATCAATAAAAATAAAATTAAAAAATTTAAACATAGGAGTGCCTTTCATTTTTTATTTTTTAATTTTAGAAGCTTTCCTTAAACTTTAAAAAAATTATATTTATTCTATTTGTGAGTGCTTTGCCTGCATGTATGTATGTATACCATATGCATGTAGCGCCCTCGGAGGCCAGAAGAGGGCGCTGAATCACCTGGAACTGGAGTTACTTGTATGGCTGTATAATACCACGTGGGTATTGGGAATTAAAGCCCATCCTCAGCAAGAGTAATAAATACTTTTAAACACTGGGCCCTCTCTCTAGCACTTAGAAACCGTCCTTTTTCCATCTCTGACATACTAGAGTCTTGCTAAGGAAAGCAAGGTTATAAATGAAAACCAGGAAGCCTTGTTTTGCTGAATTTACTGCATATGTTTTTCCGGCTGCTTTCAGACCTTATGTCGGGTTGCTCCGACCTCCGATTTTCTCTCGTGAGAATATATAGTTCGGAAGCACACTGTCATGCTTGCTCATGGGAGCGCGGGAGCCAGGCTCGCCTCTGCCCTCGCTTGCTGTATGGCCTAGCATCTGACATCTCCTCAGATGCAGCTTTTCCATCTGTCACTGGGAAAGGAGTTGGCTTGACCTCCGAGCTCCGTCTCTGCGTTGGCATTCTGTGCTGCTAGTTGAGAGCTGGGACCCTGTGGTGTCAGGGTTCATTGACAGAAGTCTCCTCAGCGGGCTCCTCCCTTTGACTAGTCCTCGCCACACTCTTTAACCGCCCCTGCTAGCTCCAGTATCCCAAAGAGTAGTTCCGAGCCCACTGGTGCCATCTTGGTGTCCCTTCTGCTGTCCCCACCTTCTCACTTGTTCCTTATTAGAAGGAATACAGTGGTTCATATTGCTGTCTTTGCTGGGAGTGTTTCCACACCCCACCACCACGGGAGAAACCTTACTTTTCTTCTAAACCTTGGCTAGCGCCATCTTTTCTGGAAAGTCTTCAGACATGCTTTCTGCTTTAGAGGCATTAAAAAAAAACTTTTCAAAAAAAGATTTATTTTATAGATGAGTACAATGTTGCTGTCTACAGACCCACCAGAAGAGGGCACCAGATCCCATTACAGATGGTTGTGAGCCATGTGGTTGCTGGGAATTGAACTCAGGACCTCTGGAAGAGCAGTCAGTGCTCTTAACCACTGAGCCATCTCTCCAGCCCCTAAAGAAAAAAATTTTAATTGATTCTTTGTGAGTTTCACATCAAGCAACCCCAGTCCTGCTCATCTGTCTGTCCCCTTGTACTTCACCCTTGTCACCTATCCCCCAAATAAAACACACACAGAGACAACAACAGAAATGAAGCACAGAAAAAGAAAATTCATTGTGGGAGCTGCTCACGTCACAGTGTGTCCCACAGTGTATCCGGCTGTCCACGCATCTTCGCTTGCAATGAGTCACTGCTCTGGTCTGAGAAGCAGATGGCTTCTGTGACACCATCAATATTGGATCCCTGTTGGAAGTCCTCCTAGTTATCCTGCTGTTGCCCTGTGTCCTAGAAATCCCACTCCTTTGGACAGCAGGACTGGCCCTTTCTCATGTCCCAAGCATTCCCAGATGATGTAGATTTGGGGATGCTCAGGACTCTGGACCAGGGCCCGGATGGCAGCTGAGCTGGTCACCCTGTCAGCTCTCTTTTGTGTGCACCACCAGGGTGAGCTCTCCTGCCCTCGGGGTGGCTCACTCACACTCATGCCTTATACTGGCTGGTTCTGTGTCAACTTGACACAAGCTGGAGCTATCACAGAGAAAGGAGCCTCAGCTGAGGAAATGCCTCCATGAGATCCAGCTGTAAGGCATTTTCTCAACTAGTGATCAATGGGGGAGGGCCCCGCCCATTGTGGGTGGAGCCATCCCTGGCCCAGCCCATTGTGGGTGGTGCCATCCCTGACCCAGCCCATTGTGGGTGGAGCCATCCCTGGGCTGGTAGACCTGGTTCTATAAGAAAGCAGGCTGAGCAAGGCTGGGGAAACAAGCCAGTAAGTGACATCCCTCCATGGCCTCTGCATCAGCTCCTGCTTCCTGACCTGCTTGAGTTCCAGTCCTGACTTCCTCTGGTGATGAACAGCAATGTGGAAGTGTAAGCTGAATAAACACGTTCCTCCCCAACTTGCTTCTTGGTCATGATGTTTTGTGCAGGAATAGAAACCCTGACCCATGCCTCCAGAGCCAGTTCCACTGGGCTACCCAGTCAAAGTACAGGGCCTGCTCTCCCAAGTGCAGCAGCCTGTAATTGGCTGGGCCATCTCTCCTGGACTCACACCTTTGGAGTTGGCTCACTCATGCCTTTGCCATCCATGTTAGCTCCACGCTGCTGTCCAGATGAGGCGCGCGGCCCACTCTCCCAAGCGCTGCATCTGATAAGTAGCAGGCCAGCTCACCCACTCTCAAGACCCCACCCCCAGGGCCTGTTCTCCCAACTACTGTAGGTGGTTAGGGGTGCGGAGGGGGTGAGGGGGCATCACCCTCATCCCTTAAACCGTGCTATCTTTCAAGAGATGAGTCACAAGACCAGCTATTCCTTGGGAAACGGCTCACCCTCACCCCACCAGCAGGACCAGTTCTACTGTGATGCTAAGGCAAGGCGCGGGGCCTGCTCTTCTTAGTGCTGCAGCTGTGGAGGGGCAAGGGCAGCTTTCCCAACTGCCTCAGGTAGTGAGGGGCAAGAGGCGGAGCACCACTCCCACCCCCATGCCACCTCTTGGCACACAGGTGGCAGGACCAGCTCTCCCATGCTCTTGCCCCAGGGCTGGCTCACCTGTGCCCCTGCCACCATGGTCAACTCTGTGGTTCTGTCCAGGTGAGGTGCAGGACCCCACTCTTCTGATTGCTGAAGCTGGTGAGGGTCAGGCATAGCTTTGACAAGTGCTGGAGGTGTCAAGGGGTGGCACGGGGTCACGGAGACGGGTAGCACCACCTCTGTACCTGTACCACACGGCACAGGTGGGATCAGCTCTTCCACACTCATACCTTCAGGCCAACCCACACCCCTCCACCAGGCTGTCTAGGTGAGGCTCCGGGCCTACTCTCCAGAGGGCTGCCACTGATGAGAGATGGGGCCAGCTCTCTCGAGTGCCACATCTCCTGGACATCCATGTGCTTCCTAGCAGCTGTCCTAAATAGGGACATCTCCTATTTCTCTAGTGGTATATACTAGCCGGGGGGACATTGACACTGACCCTTGACGCTGCATAGCCCTGGACTCAGATGTGGCTCTCAGTAGCAGCCAGGCCTGAGATCTCATCATGGCCCCAAGTGGCAGGACTGGCCCATCCCAACAGGCTACATACTCCTCCTTACTCCCGAGTTTCCAGTTACAGCTCTCTTCATAATACTTAAGATGCTCTGCTTCTTTCTCTGAACACTACATGCTCACAACCATGTGCAGGTTGGCCACACGGCTGGTGGGCCCTGGGTGACACCCTCCATTTGTGTTGTATGGCATAGTGGTGAGTGGATGTCTATGGGTCTCCTGTACCGTGTGCTGAGGGATGGTCTGGGGGTGGCAGTCTGCAGGTCTCTCTGTCTTCCTCTTCCTGGTCTGTGCTGCCTGGATTTGAGCAGATTTAATTTGATTTTTATGAGGCCTAGGCATAAGACAGGTTTGGCCCTCAAGCCAGGCATCAAGTTAGGATTGAAAGAGTTAAAATTTCAAGTTAGCCCCCACAAACCCTGCCTTGAGGACAGGTATGTCTCAAGGCTGAGAACAAAAACGGAAGACCACCTGGTCTCGATAAGGTCTGACTCTGCAGTCCTGAGAAAAACTAGTATAAATGTCAGAGTGCCCCAGAACAGAGTGATCTGGAGTTGAATCGTATCCAAAAGCAGACAGAGAGTGCCAATTTGAATGAACCAATGAAATTGTTATGTGCTTGTTGCTAACTGCTTATGTAATTTTCCCTATAAATATGTCCCCTATCTCCTGTGTGAGATATGTGTTGTCCCCAGAGCTCTGGCCTCCCCCCAACCCCCAATAAACCTCATGCCTGATTGTAGCAAAATAGGCTCTCTGTGAGTTCTCGGGTTCTCATTCTCCCGGTACTAGAGTGAGGGGCTGTCCCAATTCGGGGGTCTTTCAGAATGAGCAATAGATTGCCACCTATTCTGCCCCTGACTAATATATGAACAATATCACAAACAAGATGTCTCTTTGCTCATTGCCAAAAGGATAGAGGCACCTTTTATTCTTCTTCTTCTTCTTCTTCTTTTTGAACTGCATTATTTTCACTATAGGTTATAGGCGTTTGTGGTGGTTTGAATATGCTTGGCCCATTAGGGAGTGGTACTGTTAGGAAGTGTGGCCTTGTTGGAGGAAGTGTGTCACTGGGCTTTGAAGTTTTCCTCCTATGCTCAGGCTCCGCCCATTGAGGAAGAGAGCTTTCTCCTAGCTGCCAGAGGATTCCAGTCTTCTTCTAGTCAGAAGAATTAGGATGTAGAACCCTCGACTCCTTCTCCAGCACCATGTCTGCCTGGATGCTGCCATGCTTCCTGCCATGAGGATAAAGGACTGAACCTCTGAACCTGTCAGCCAGCCCCAGTTAAATGTCCTTTATAAGAGTTTGCCTTGGTCACGGTTCTTCTTCACAGCAATGGAAACCCTAAGACAGAAGTGGGTTTCTGGTGTTCTGGATTTCTGGAGGCCTGTAGACTATCTTTTTGTAGATGAACTCTAATGTCTCAGTTAGGGTTTCCATTGCTATGAAGAGACACCATGACCAAGGCAACCTCCATCTTCCCTGTATTTCTGGTGAGTCTATCCGCCTCCTCTTGTGTTCTCATTACTGCCTTAAGACCCTCCTTGTGACTATGAGACACTCGTCCTCCCAGACCTGCCTTGTCCACTCGGACTCACATCCTCTCAGTCTTTTCTACCTCATCCTGACGCTGTGTCCCAAGAGACGCCACTAAGTCAGCCCTCTCAGTACCCACTTTCAACTTCTTAGCTCTTTCCCATGGCTGTTCACGCAAATTTCCTGAGGGGTTTAAAGACGGCTCGGAGCCTGGGCTCCTTGCCAGGCCAATTATGTGCTTTAAGTTTCCCAGGTGTTTAATTTAGAGGCCAGGGAGCAAAGCACAGACGGACAGATGGACAGGCAGACAGACAGTTGGACCCGACTGCTCCTGCCAAATTCAGTTCTCTGGCTATAAACTTTGTGCCGCTGACACACACCTCCCACCTCTTTTCCTTTATTACAGTCACCAGGCGGCACAGACTAGTTGAAGATTTTGATGCCCGGCTCACTGTCAACCTCTAGCACAGAGTCTGCTTTGATCCTTGGAGTTTTCAACATCCAGTCCTGTAGGCATACCTGAAGAAACTCTGTCCTTTCCCGCAATCACCAGCTCTGGTGTCACCCTACCCACAAACACAACTTTGAACCACTTGCTGACTCTGTTTCCCACTATCCCCAACACACTTCCTCTAAGCCCTAGACACCTATCATCCTTCCCCGGTCTCTCCATCTCTCCTCCTTTCTTTACCTCTTCCAGATTCAACTCCAAGGTGTCCCAGTCAGTCATCCCCTACCTCCCAACAACCCACCTTTAGTGTTCTTGACTCTTTGGTGTCTTGAGGGGACGAGCACTCAGCCGGACTTTGACTCTGGTTGAACAGTCTGTTTGTAACACCAGCCAATAAGCAGCTGATCCTGGCTGGAGAGTCACAAAGTCATAGTGATAGCCTTCCAGTGAACTCATGGTCCAGAGCTGAGCCTCCCACTGTAAGTCTTCCACACAGCTAGCCAAGCCTCCTGTATTCTTGAGCAGCAGTTCTTAAAGGCTGTACTGGCTGGTTTTGTGTCAACTTGACACAAGCTGGAGTTACCACAGAGAAAGGAGCCTCCCCTGAGAAAATGCCTCCATGAGATCCAGCTATAAGGCATTTTCTTAACTAGTGATCAAGAGGAGAGGGCCCAGCCCATTGTGGGTGGTGCCATTCCTGGGCTGGTAGATCTGGGTTCTATGAGAAAGCAGGCTGAGCAAGCCAGGGAAAGCAAGCTAGTAAATAATATACCTCCATGGCTTCTGCATCAGCTCCTGCTTCCTGATCTGCTTGGGTTCCAGTCCTGACTTCCTTTGGTGATGAACAGCAATATGGAAGTGTAAGCTGAATAAATCTTTCCTCCCCATCTTGCTTCTTGGTCATGATATTTGTGCAGGAATAGAAACCCTGACTAAAAGAAACGCAATCCCTTGACCAGTAACATGTGTCTAACCTGGGGTTTTGTAAGTGATCAGAATTCTCACGTCCCAGCTTGGCCCTCTTGAGTCTGGGGCACTCCTCTTTGTCAAGTCCTCCAGGTGAGTCTGACATGTGGATCTGGAATGAAACCATTGTCCTAGTTTATCCACTCTTCCTTTCTCTTAGGTGGCGGCTTGATTCTGTCTCCTCTCCACGAAAATATTTAATGTGTCCTTTTTCTATGTGAGAACCCAGAAGAACGAGAGGAAGGTCTACAAGCAGCTCCACTGTGCTTGTAAAATGAACTCTATCTAACCTTCTGTGAGTGAGCAAGGACTCTCAAGATTCTTCTCTCTGGGAGTGACAGTTCTAAAGCTTTGTCCTCAAACACAGACCTGGCAACAGCTAAGTAGCCTGGGGTTAAGGGATGTGTGACTCACCTGTGACTCCTGTTGGTACACCTGTGACCACGCCCTCTACCTATCCTTTCTTAATCATGTCCTGGGGTCAGGGCAAGATGATGCCCAGCAAGATTCTCCAGTGAGCCTGCTCCACAGACATGCCAACTCAGACCTGCTTTTTAATACACCAAACTGACTTCATAGAACTGAAGGTAATCAAGAGAGAGAGAGCATCCTGCTGTTAGTCAAACAAAATGAAAATTTGCTTCGGGGAAGGCACCCCTCCCCCAATCCCTATCAGTATGGTAGGAGACACCTCCAGCTCTGGACTTCTACCTTGAAAGCCAGTACCAGGCCCACCATGGGAAAAACTACTTCTGGGCAAAACCATGGGACTTCTGCAGGGTCAGTACCACAATGAGCCACTGAAACCAGTTTAGGCTAGTTAACTGACACGGCCACCACTCCCCTCTCACCTGAGGCTGTACAGGGTGCATTAGGGAGTCACCCATGGGGAGTAGAGCATGAAAGCCAGCACTGACAGGCCCACCACAGTGATACCCAGTGGTTATAGACACCATGGCCCCAGGTACATCCCAGGCTTCACAACGGAGCCCCTGGACCAGGCCAGCATCGGAAGGAGATCGGTGTGAGTTTAGAGACACTCATCCTCCTCCTAAAACTGTGTGGGTCACCCAGATGGTGAGATTCAGGTTCTATCTTGTTTACCGACAGCCTTGGTGACCAAGGGACTCTCCACCACCCGTCCATCCCTTAACCCTGGGTTGCTAAGATCGGGTTTGAGGACCAGGCCTTGGAGCTGTCACTCACCCAGAGAAGGTTAGAGCTTGTTTTATAGGAGTTGAGTTAAATGGCAGAGGCGAGTAGGGGAAAGTGCCCAGGGCTGGGGAAAAGGAAGCTGAGGGGAAGGGGGAGTCTATTGCAAGGCAGGGCAACTGTAGGTGACAATATGCTATACATTTTATTAAAAAAATTAGAGGTTGTTTGCTTTTTGGATTATGGTCTCAAGAAGTCAAAGCTGACCTCCAATTCTCTCTGTAGCTGAGGGTGGCCTTAAACTGCTGATCCTATTACAGATGTGTGCTGGCCTTGATCTGGCTTAGCTTTTTCCCCCTCTCTTGTTCCCCTCCCCTCCTCCTCCCTTTTTTCTTCCTTTGTTTCTTTGAGATGGGCTCTTGCTATGTAGGCTTTGCTGACCTGGTCAGTGCTCACCATCCAGCCCAGGCTGCCCTTAAACCCCCAGTGAGCCTTCCACTTAGCTTCTATGGCATTAATACTGCAGGCACGAAGCATCACAGTGACAGGTTCCGAAGCCTCTCAAAGAATTTCTAACATTGTTAGAACACACAACATGTATCTCTACCAGGCATTGCATAGTATCTGTTAATGTGTCCAATTTAAGTAATTGTAGGCAAAAAGAGGGGGGGGTGGCTGGAGAGAGATGGCTCAGGGGTTAAGAGCGCTGTCTGCTCTTCCAGAGATCCTGAGTTCAATTCCCAGCAACCACATGAAATCCAATGCCCTCTTCTGGTGTGTCTGAAGACAGCGACAGTGTCCTCATGTATATAAGATAAATAAATCTTTAAAAAAAATAACTAAGTTTAGGCACTTTAAAGACCTCTCCAATTCAAAACATGCACTGACTCCCGAGAACACCCAGGCCAAGTCTGGCCATTGTCTTCTTTACCAATAGTTATGTTCCTTACATAGTCAGTTACTCAGCGCTCACAACTGCCATATTGTTAAGAGTCAGCACTCGAGAAGTAGGAGGACCAGGGACTCAAGGTCATCCCTAGCAAGTTCTATGCCAGCCTGAGATATATGACATTCTGTCCGAGAAAACACACACACACACACACACACACACAGCCTTTTAAATGCAATGCTTAAATGTGTAGTTTGGGGCCATTGATTACAGTCACATGGCTGTGGAACTGTAAGCCCTATTTCTAAATCTTTTCCTATATACAGAAAAGGCCGAGGAGTCTGCAGACAGCAACTGGAGCTAATGTATAAATTTATCAAAGTCACAGTTCAAATCACATCACTGCTCCACCCCTCCCTGTGACCCCCGGATCCAGCCATCACCGTGTCTTGTTTGGATTATGACACCGCCTGACTATGTAATGTCTATTGTCCTTGTTCGTTTCGGTCTATAATCCAAGTCAGACTGCGACTCTGTTCTACTCAGAATGCTCCAACGATTCCTATCACTAAGCCCAAGAGGCAAGTGACACCAAAGAAGAGCCTTCCAGACCCGGTACTTGGAACCTTTCCAATGTCTCTTGTCACCTCCGTCACTCAGACTCCAAAATCATCAAAGTGACCTCTCACTGAGAATACTGAGGGACCGGAGGGAGCTGGGGGAGTTACCAGGGAGCAGGTTGTGCCTTCTGAGATTTGTAGAGAGTGTATGTGTGTGTTTGTGAGTGTGTGAATGTTTGTGAATATGTGTGTCTGTGTGTGTTCATGAATGTGTCTCTGTGAGTGTATGTGTTCATGTATGTGTGAGTGTATATGTGTGAGTGTGAGGTAGATGTATGTGTATTCATGAATGTGTGTATCTGTGTGTGTTCATGAATGTGTGTATCTTTGTGTGTATGTGTGTGTTCATGAATGTTTGAGAGTGAATGTGTGTGTGTTCATGAATGTGTATGTGTATGTCTTCACTGTCAAGGACATTCTTATCAAAGGTGTCATCCGACAGCTCCACCATATCCTTCTTACTTGAACTATCGCCTCTGCCCCACTTTCCAGAACTGTACCCACCACTTCGAGTACCAAGGCCATCCTTCACGAGCTGGCGCAAGGCACCGAGGGCGGCATCCACAATGGCTTCTCTCCAGCTCTGCCACCCCGGTGATCTTCTGGTTTGTTTTCATTTAGCTCCAAATATCTTGATGGTAGGAAATCGCTGGGCACCATACTGACCTCCTATGGACTGATGTTTATCGACATCGACTGCACCAACTCCAACAACATCTCTCAATGCAGCTGCTGCTCCCTTCCATTCTGGTGCTAACCCCTGGCAACAACCACAGCACGGGGCATAAAATTCTACAAGCCACAGACTGTCAGTCTGGATAACTTCTCTGTTGAAATTTGATGGCATTAACTTGACAGCACTGCCTGGGCTCTCTCCATTTATTTATTTATTTATTTTTTAAGATAGTGTTGCTACATCCACGCACAGTAGCAGGAACTGACTGGGCGTGGGGAGGGAAATGCAGAAAAGACAAAAGCCGACAGACACACAGGTGACAATCTAGTATAGGTGTCTTAGCTCTCTCCCCTGGACAAACCACAGCACCCAGGTAGCTCAGTGTGTTTCTTGTGCAGATTTGAGCAAAGAGGTGGGGTTAGCGAATATACTGACATGAGGCTGGGCTTATGCTACACTTGAATCAAGGAGTCGGGCTTAGCTAATTTCAGTGGAGACATCTTTGTATTAGAGCAGTGTTCCGGCCTCAAACATCCAGGAGGAGAGAAAGCTTTGGCAGACATATTCTGGAAGGCTTTGTCCTGTCTCTGGACCAAACTCCAGGTGAAGACTCTTCCATTCTTTCATGGGTCTAAATCTCTGGGGTCTTTAAGGTGGCCTGCTAATGTGGGCAATGCCCACACGGCTGAGTCTTTGCTCAGAGCTCTCTCTGCTTCCTATATGGTGGGTCTCTCACTGAACTTGGGGCTCCCCAGTTCATCCAGCAGAACTGAAAAGCGAACCCCAGGATCTTTCTGTCTCTGCTCCTCGGTGTGGGGACCTCAGGCAAATACTTCGACACCCAGTTCTTCACATGGGTGATGGGAATCTGAACTCAGCTCCTCAGCCTTTCATGGATGAGGACTTTCCCCACCGAGCTCTCTGCCTATTGCAGCTTGATAATATTGCGGTGTTCTTAGAAACAGGTATCTCATTTTGCAAATCTTCCCGGACTTGGTTGGCTTCAGTCACACGTTCATGCAGATACCCAGAGTGCTTTCTCATCTGTGACCTATAGCTGCCAAGTCCCAAGCTGTGGCCAACTAATTGGAAACACACAACCAAACAGAGGGGTTTTATCATTGTGTTCCAGGCATGCAAGGGCACGGCCCACTTTTCTTATGCTTCTGTGTTATTCAAAGATTTGTCCGAGGGAAGCATTTTGTCTTGTTTGTGCTGCAGAGATGAGAACCCGGAGGATGTCAAGATCACGTTGGCTCTAACGAGCAAACGTCTAAAATGTACCATCAAAAATAGAACTGTGAAGCAAGGAGTCAACAGAGAGAAGCTTCCACCTGCCAAACCCAGGGCCCACTGTTGAAGGGTTGAGACAAACCCTCCGTGGCGGAGAGAGGATGGTTGCAGCATTTCCGCACTGAGCTTTGGATGAGCTGTAAGCCACTTAATGGTGGGAATTTCTAGAAGAAATGGCTACGGGTCCAAGTCCTTTGCTCATTGCCTCTTTTTTTTTTTTTTTTTATTCTTTTTTTTTATTTTACAAAACAAAGATAAATGTACAGATTTTAAACATTTTTTGCTTAAAATTATACATTTTTGTCAGTAATGTTTTTTCAGACATTGAAATAATTTTTACATAAAACCATGTGAATATATTTTTTTCATCAGAACTTGATTTTTTTCAAGGGCTTGACAGTATGCATTGAATCATTGCCTCTTTATTACATTTTTATTTTAAGTTATGTGTATTTGTATGTGAGGGCCATGTAAGCATGTGAACTCCTGGAGGGCAGAAAAGAGGGTGGGGTCCTCTGGAGCCGAGAGTTAATAGGCGTTTGTGAGCTACCTGGTGTGGTTACTTGAAGTCAAACCCAGGTCCCCTGCAAACGCAGTACAATGCAGAGTCAGCGTTCGTTGTTGGCTTCTAAGCATAGGAGGCTGGATTTCATTATCTGCGAAGTGGATGTGATCACTCTAAATTTCCTCAACTCTATCGTCCATTTTGGACATTTCTGTGAGAGGAAAAAAAAAATCTAAAATTGAAGGTGTCTCTTATAGGGAATTGGCTTATTGTAACCAAATTGTTAGGACTGAGATCCTACGACTGTTGTACAGATGGTATTTGTTTAAACGAGATATTGTCTAAAGGCTGGTCATGTGACCCAGTGGGTAGAGTGTGCCTAATGTGCACAAAGCTGCCGGTTTGGTCTGTGGAACTACATAAAACCTGATATAGTGATGCTGGCACTTAGGAGGGAGGAACCAGAGGATGAGAAATTCAAGGTTGTCTTACTATATATCAAGTTCAAGGTCGACCTGGATTACAAGAGACCTTTGCCACAAAAACAATGTTAACTGCAAAATGAGATGTCGCTTGCAAAGCATTTGGAAGAGTGTCTGTCCCTGGGGTGGGGTGAGGAGGGCAGAGCTGCAGGCTTAGGAGGCCCCACTTCCCAGGCCCCAAGCTGCTAAAATCTCCCTGTCAATTTATCAGAACACAGCTGATAAAGGAGAGAGAGACATCCCTAGTCTGGCCTGTGGATTACCTCTTATCTACAATGTGTTAAAACCAGGTTGGGGTGTGCCTGTCCATTGAGCTGTTTCCTACCCACTTTGTTGCTGTTGTTTAATCCTGAGACCGATTTCAGTGCAAGGTCATACCCTGGTCCCTCCGACTGGCATCTCTGCAGGGCCACCTGGAGCTGTCATTTCTCTTCTGTTTATGTTGAGTTATTTATTTAAAACCTTCAGTCCAACAGTTCCCAAGGTGAGAGTGATAGATATACATCCCAATCTCCCTATGTGATCTGCTTGCTGAGACCTTTCCAATGGGCTCCACTGGCCATAATTGTCTTGTGTTATTCAGTTTTATTCCCTGTGTCCAGAACAGGCCCACATACATATAGGCAGTAAGTACTTACTTTAGTAACTATTATTTATGTATTTAATAGTTTCTTCTTTTAGGTGGCCTTTGGGTTAAAGGAATGAATAATAAATGTTTATTTATTTGTTTGTTTATTTATTTCATTTGGGTGCGCTCGCACGCACGCACCCACCCACACACACACACACACACACACACGCTCTTGAAACACAATCCACTTTTGGAGACCAGAGAACAACAGTGGGGTTGGGGGATCTAACTCAGGTCATCAGGCTTGGTAGAAAGCTCCTTACCCACTGGCCTCAATGATGCAATTTAAAAAATCATTCATTTTTATTTTATTGGTGTTTTGAGTACATATATGTCTGTGTCAGGGTGTTAGATCCGGGAGTTATAGGCAATTATAAACTAGTAGGTGGGTTCTGGGAGTCGAACCAAGTTCCTCTGGAAGAATAGTCAGTGCTTTTAACTGCTGAGCCATCTCTACAGCATAATGGATTTTTAAAAAATATATATAGTTCTTTTTCTGCCTGTTCATGTATCCATCGGCTGTACCTTTTTACTACTGAGCAACATTTCACAGTCTGGATGTGCAGGCTTGCTGAACCATTCACCCATCTACTAGAGGACATATGGGCTGTTTCCAGTTTAGAGTGACTGGCACCGGGAAGAAAACCAGCCATCCCCGACAGTCACTGGTGCGAACACATCCCTTTTTCCCTAAGAGAAAAGCTCGGGTGTGACTGTTGGCTGATCAGTGGTTGCTACTCTCGCTTCCGGAGAGCAAATTGTCTCACCAGCAGCGCATAAATGATGTAGTTTTTCTGAGCCCTTAGCAGCCCAAGACAGGGAGCAGCCTGCAAGAGTCTGTTTTCTTCCTCCACCACACTGTAGGCACCTGGTTCAAACTCAGGCCATGAGGATTGGCAGCAGGCACCTTTAACACACCGAGCTATTTCACCGGCTCTTTTATCATTAAAAATGTATGTGTGTGCATGTTTTGCCTACAGAAGTATTTGTGCATTGCTGTGTGTTCCTGGTGCTCAAGGAGGCAGGACGTGGGTGCTGGAAACCCTGGAACTGGAGTGCTGGGAACTGAATCCAGGTCCCCTGCAAGAACAGCAGTGCCCTCAACTGCTGAGGCTTATTTCCAACATCTCCCCCACTTTATAAAAAATATAGATATTTTGATGGCTATGTAATGTTGTTCCAATTTTCAACCCTCTTATGTGTAGGATGTAGAACATCTTTTATGTGTGTATTTGTAGTATTTCTCTATGTATGTTCTTCGGTGTCTTGGTTTGAATGAGATCGGCCACTGTAAGTTCATCTATTTGAATGCTTAGTTCCCAGTTGATGAACTGTTTGGGAAGGATTAGGAGGTGTGGCCTTATTGGAGAAGGCATGTCACATGAGTTTTTAGCTACTCTGCTTTATTCCCCCAGTGGGTTGCACTTCCAACCACCTGCCCAGGGAATCTTTGGATTCACAAATCAAAGACACACACACACACACACACACACTAGCTCAGTTTTAATATGCCATCTAGCTCAATAGCTGGGCACTTCTAATCTTCCACCTGCTATCCCAGGCCACTGGACACTTCCCCAAAATCTCACATGGCTGATTGGCTTTACCTCTTGCAGCTCCTACATCCATTCGTATCCCACCGCTTCATGGCGATTCCTCTCTCCTTCCTCTAAGACTCCAACCCTATCTCCCTTTGCCTAGCCACTGGCTGCTGGCATCTTGATCTATCAAAAAAACCAACTGGGGACCAGGACATTTAGCGTTTGGACAGGAAGATTCTCGATTGAATCAAAGTATTAGAACCAGTCTCCAACAGAGGCGTGTCACTAGGGGTGAGCTTGGCGATTTGAAAAGCCCAACCTGTCAGGCCCAGTCTCTCTCTGTCTCTGTCTGTCTGCCTGTCTGCCCCCCCCCCCCCCCCCCCCCGCCTAAAGTGAGTTCTCCACCACTGCTTCTGTGCCACGCCTCTCTGCTCTCACTGTGAGGACAAACTAATCCTCTAAAACTGTAAGCAAGCCCCCAGCTAAATGCTCTCTGTCATAAGAGTTAACTTGATCCTGGTGTCTTAGACCCCTGCAACAGAAAAGTGACGAAGGCATTCAGAGTCACGGTTCTTCATTTCTTCTGCTCGCCCTCTCACTGGATTGTTTGTTTTCTCAGCACTGAATTCGCAACTTTAGACATCCAAGATGCCAGTCCTTCGTCGCATTTACAGTTCGAAAATATTTTCTCTCACTTTGAAGGAGCCCTGTACAGGATGAGATGTGTGTGTGTGTGTGTGTGTGTGTGTGTGTGTATGTGTGTGTGTGTGTGTGTATGTGTGTGTGTGTGTATGTGTGTGTGTGTGTGTGTGGCATTGAACCCTGAACCCAGGGCCTGTCATGTGCTAAGCTGCTACTTAACCACTGAGCTGCACCCTAGTACCTTTTCTCCTTTTAAGAGTCGTTCACAAACTAGATGTTTTTAAATAACTTTTAGTGAAGTCCAATTTACCCAGTCTCTGCTTGGCCAGCGATAACACTGTTTTCTAGCTTAGTGGTTTATATTTACATCTGCGATCCAATCTGAGGTCTTTCCCCCCACCCCAGGCTTGAGGTTCAGCTAAAAACTTCTGTGCTTATGAATGTCTAAAATGGAACTTGAATTTGACAAGCCCTCTGAGGGGATCAGGGTGGGAGGAACTGGGATGGTTAGGCAGTGATGGAATGGTAAATAGTAACTCATTTTGGGAGAGGAAGGGGTACATCTCTACTCTGTAAATACACCCACAAGTGTAAGCATGCCTGCCATACGCTGATTTCAAATGTCCACTGTGATGGCACAGGCTTAGAGAAGATGTGCACACACTCGAAGCTGATATCTGCACACACAGTAA